>NW_003298919.1:475120-552193 GCF_000151645.1 Tuber melanosporum
AAGATTACAGCGAGTATCTGGACGACTACTCCATCTGCACGTCCTTCTTCCCGAAGGGCATACCACTAGTGAATTCATATTCTAAGTGAGTCCATGAACACAGTTGCGGGTCTTGTTGTTCTCTACAGAGGCTATCCATTACACACTGATACTATACTGCTATCGGGCTAACCTGATCCCCTTTTGCTCTCCTCTGAGCATATATGATAGTTTTTCTATCATTATCCCAAATCCTACAATTGCGATCGAAGTAATTCACATATTGAATTAACAAGTTGTAGATGTATTGACTAGTCTTTGATTCGAAAAATAGTGGTGGGTCTGCTGGCCGCTTAACAGTCTTGGCCAATACTTCTGCAATGATCTTAGCTATTTCACATTGTTCTAGAGTTTGCACTTGTTTAAATCTGGATGGTACTCTTCCACGTTTTCCTCTATTTCTATTGTCATTCCCGTCATCACTCCCATCATCCTGGTCGCCACCCAGTATTATAGCAGTTGGGGGTTCTACTTCTCTGTGTTTCCCCATACCCTGGCTAGGGGCTTCTTCAGACTCCTCACTTTCTACAGTATCTTCCAATTCTTCAGGGACTGACTTCAATGTAACCTGCTGACTACTCGGTTATCCACTACCTAGTGCTTTAATTCTATCAAGCACTAAGGCTAATGTATTAGATATGTGGGTTTGATCTCCTTGAATGGTACACGTAAATTGACGATAGTTTTCTACCTCTTGTTCTTGTCCGGCGAGTAGATTAGATATCAAGGTTAGTAATGCTTGGTTCTGTTAGGTCTAATGTTCCCTGAATTCCTGGAAGGTGCATTCCACAGTGAGGTCTCTTTTGAGTGCTTCTCGTTGCAGTTGAGTGGTTACCAGCTCATGATGCTCTTGTCATACCTCTTGTGCTACTAATTTAGCAGTAATTTCTTTGTTGATACTCTCTTAGATCTCTTGAATGTTTGCTTCCACTATAGTACACTGATAACATAACATAACAGCAATATCACTGTCATGTATGTCTTGTCCTTCCAGTAACCATTGTTGGACTTCTATCAACCATCATGCATTAGCCTAAAAGTCGGCTGATAGAGTACCAAAGACAATATTGGCAGTATCAATACTGGTTGAGATGTCCTGCCAGATGTGACCTATAACAATTTCCACTCTAGCAACAAGTCTTGCAAGATCCACTGCATGGGCATTCAAACATGGTGTAGTAGATCATAAAATAGAAGAGGTAGCTTTTAAGGACAAACAGACACTGTAAGCTTTACCTATATGTCTACAGATATGTTTCCAGAGAGCCAGAGGGAGAGAGGACGAATTACTAAAAGATATGGAGTGATCATCTCCCGAGGTATCTATTGGTTCACCCAGAGTGATCTGTTCAGGAGGTTATACTATCTCCTTTACTCGTTTGCGAGCTTCTTTTTCTCATGGGCAGACTATCAAGCCCAAGTTTTTGAATATTTCTGTTTGAGTAGGATATGCGGAAAGACACTTGGTATTCTGGCCATGTCGTGTGGTGGGAGGTGGTAGGTAGATAGGTAGATAGTCTTAGTAACAAGGAGATCTAACAATATACAATGAGGTAGAGACAACCTGATAAACTGCAAAGTTGTTTAGGCTAACCAAGATTCGTTTCTGTAGATGAAAATTGTCTAGGAAGGGTCAGATTACATGCGTTTCGTTTATGACTACTAAGAGCAAAGTAAAGTAGGCAAAGTAGAATAGAATCATGAAAACAATATTATATTATTAAGGTCTCTTCTCCATTGTTTGATGATGTCTAAAAGCTTGAGAGGCACTTTAATATTTATATTCCACATCTGAGTATTCGTGGACTACATCTATCTATTATACAACTATGCACCTTTCTGATTATAACTCGCAACATCAGGTATTCTTCAAGGTGTAAATACCCAGAGACCCTGAAAATCACCACACCCTATTTGGTAATTGCAATATAGCTAGCTGGGAATCATGCTGTTTCTAATAGTAATTATCTGATTGTCAGAGTCTTTAGACTTATGAGCTAGTTCTCAAATCGAACTAAGTTGGCCCCAATTGTCTCCATTATTGATGGAATGATCAGTTTAATCTGCGGGTTGTATCTGCGAAAGTAGTCATAATCACAACCTTTCTAGATCGCCTGATATCAAACCTACATAACTTCCTATCCAACCAACAGATATCTTCCGGAGGACTTCCTACTAATTCGCAAGAAGCTATTTCACTAAATTGACAAGTAATCCCTTGGATGGCAACCCTTAGTTGCTCTGAGTACTAAGGGCTTCAATTGCAGATCTATTATTAGGAATTATTCCTGCAGCTACAATATATTCCGATACTCAGTTGTAACATGCTGTGAAGTACGTTGGCTTTCATAGCAGTGTTCCTCACAGTTCTAGACTTTTTTGGTTATCATATAGTAGGTACGAATGTATTGGTTTCTCATTGAGATCTTTTATTATTCAATATCATCTCTTCATGCAAAAAGGTCCTGTTATCTACAGTTCATGCCAAATAAGTCACATATTTGAAGCGTAGTAACCTCATATATATTTGGTAGATTTACTCCATTCCACTTTCCAGACCTAGCCGAAGATCCCCTCTCATATATACTGCGAACAGGATCCGGTCGGGCAGACGGTGGTGACGTATAAGATATTAATCTTACACATTTAATTCTGTAGTATTATAGTCACAGAACCCAACTGAGATTGATTTGTATATATTAACATGCTGGCCCCATAAGGGGACAGGAGGAGGGTGTTAGAGATCAGGAATTCCGGCTCCGAGAGGGGTTACCCTACTTAGGGTGGTTCCTAGGTATCAGATCGTAGTATTCCTAACAGGTAGCTTGGCTCCATATCAGGGTAACCCAGGACCCAATGCAGGATAACTCTAGTCCTAAGATAGGGTAACTCTACCCAGACTTACCGTCGAGCAATTCAGAGTAACTCCCAAATTGACTACTCAGATTACCCTATCCAGTAGGGTACCTACCGCTTCTTATTAGTACCTATATACTTCTTAGTATAACATGGCATGTCCAACTGAGGTACTTAATCAATGGTACCTTTACTGAGTAGACTCTGGTCTACCACTATTCCTACTACAGTAGTCTCTTGACACTAGTATAGGCATAGGTATGGCTAATTGTAATAGTACTCCGTGGAGTCTCATTATACAAGAAGCATAGAGACATGGTCATGCAACAACATGAGGGCTGGGGTTATAGCCATTAACACATAACATCAACAAGCATAAAATACTTGTTCATGGAGCCAACAGACCAAGAACTAAAAGAACAAGAAGCACAAACCAAGTACAATGCTATGAGTTGTATAGTGTACTACAATAATAGGTGCAAGACCTATTTTGGAGACAAAGACGGCTCAGGATGGTTCCTAAGAGAATACCAGAAGTACAGTCCGCACTCAGACCATGCCTTGAAGCCATGGAAAAAGTGCTTTAAGGATATGTGCAAGATATACAAGGCGAGGAAAATCTCTGCAGGTTACTACCTGCAGAAGTCCAGAAGCAAGAAGGAGTTGGAAAGAAAAGATGCCCGTGAGAGGAGTAAAATATATATAATAATATGAGCCTGTCTCAGTAGAAAATCCACTCTCAGACCACAACTACAAATGATTTATTTAAGCTTAGCCAACTAGTTAGACTTCTAGAGTATATGTTCAGTAGCTCAGAAAATATTATTTGTCACCTAATGACCTCTGTAGCACATTTTATGCAGGAAAAACTGAAATTTTGAGATTTTCACTTTTTGCCATGTAAAATAAGCTTTGCTCTCTGGGATTCTTGTGATCAAAGAATTATTACAAAAAGTTTATTCCTTGCTGCACTATTTCTGTTTCATGTTAGTTGCATATATTTTCAATAATTGTATTTCTAATGCTACTGTTACATGTGACCAATAGATTATGCTTATATAATATGAGTGATATGTTATAATGGATGTAGTATTAGTTAAACTATAGTGAAAATGTAATAAAAGGTATTGTTTTACTATGAGTATTAACTTAATGATCAATTAAACATTTACTCAAAGTTAATTTAACTTTTGTAGATATGATAATTCATGTCAAATTACCATAATACTACTTGCTTTCTGTAACAGAATTACTTAAGTGAATGATAGCTCGGTGATAGAGATCCAACAACCCTTGACGATAACTACAACAATATCAGAGCTATTGATATCATCAAATGAGTCAGCCTCCAGCTGTAATTCAATCGCAAATGAAGAATATGCATGGGAAAATGAGGCAGAGATTGAGTATGAATCTGAGTATGAAGAGATGGAAAGCATACATGGTATGTATACTATCCAATTATAAAAAAAGATTTTGTACAGAAAATAAAGTCTTTAATCCCAGTTGTATTATTTATGACTAACTAATATAAAGATTTAGGAGATGAGAGTAGTAAATGTAATCAAAAGAGGATTGAGGAGTATATTAAACAGACATACTCTGAGCAACTAGGTAAGTATAGAGTTCACCTTTCTAAGATTGATGAGGCTTGTTCCTGCAAGAGAGAATGTCATAAACAGGCCTCTTATATGCAATAGTTCACTTGGATGAATGCCAATTGTGCTATGGATGTAACGTATTCGCAAGGTGCTAATCACGTTATCAGTAAGGGTACGATAGTTGGCAGGTGGCCTGCTCTTCCGGAGAGGAGGCGAGAGCTGAGAACTAAAGGAGGCTTCGAGGGTGTAATGAGGAACAAAGAAGTAACCGTTCAACCAAGTATATTGAAATACTGTCTGTCGAAGTCTGCCTTTTCTATCGTAGAAATAGGCGGTCTTTAAATACACAAATCTGTTCATGTCTAGCATGAACGAAAATAATCAAAGGTATCAAGCGATACACTTTGGTAAAACTTCTTAAGTATCAAACGATACTTAAAACAAACCAAGTATCAAAGCGATACTTGAAACAAAACATAAAACAAAACCAAGTATCAAACGATACTTAAAACAAACCAAGTATCAAAGCGATACTTGAAACAAAACATAAAACAAAACCAAGTATCAAACGATACTTAAAACAAACCAAGTATCAAAGCGATACTTGAAACAAAACATAAAACAAAACCAATAACCAAGTACCAGTACCGGTTACAATGGAAACAAAACAGTGTAAGCTGCTAGCAAGTTGTCTTATAGCTAGTACTATGATATTTGCAAAGCTGCATGGAACTAGGAAATACGATAAGAGATCCTTTCTAGAAATGGAAGATGGTGAAATAGATTTAAGTACGCATATGCGCCAAAATAAGTATGTAATCCCCTCTGTTAGTCAAGTGTGCTGTTCTTTTTTTTTCTGGTACTGGATTTTAGGCAAGTATCAAGTACGTGGATTATTGGGCCACTTGAAGTTAGGTAAGTCAATATGCCCTTCAATCCATAAGCATACCGCACAGCCCTCGAATAGAGGCTTGACTAAAGAAGCCAAGGATTGTAGGGAATCATTCCTTCCGCAGCTTGAAAATGATTATAGTAAGCCTATAGCTACTAGGTCCTACAAGCAATATAAACAGGATGGGACTATAATTTCCAGAGTAGAGCTGGATAATCAATATTTACTTCCTTCCTTTTATTCTTTACGTATTCTGCATGCTGAACGGAAAAAACAAGTTTAGTAGAACAGTCTATATTGCTTGCCAGCTTTGACCAATATTGGAAGAGAAGTAAAAGATTCAAGAAGATGCATATCTGAACCCCTGCTAACGACATTTGTGATCATTGTATAATTCTAAAAGGAAAGCTCCACTCTCCTAAGGGAACTAACAGAATGCAAGGTGAGATTGCACATGATGAGAAGCTAATACAAACTTAAAAGAAACTTGATCAGCAT
The DNA here is from genome assembly GCF_000151645.1 of Tuber melanosporum. Classification (NCBI taxonomy): domain Eukaryota; kingdom Fungi; phylum Ascomycota; class Pezizomycetes; order Pezizales; family Tuberaceae; genus Tuber; species Tuber melanosporum. The sequence goes on from NW_003298919.1 coordinate 481,007, forward strand.
CGTAAGGAATATCGAGAGTGTAGAGACTTTTATGAGGCCACTATCTTACAAGCGACATGCTATCCAAAGGATACAGCTTGCTATTCATTTGACTTCCAGCAGCTAGTTGAGATACCAAAGCTCCCTCAACAGCCTGGTTAATGGTACTTCTTTTCACATTTTAAGTTGTATTCATTTGGAATTGTCGATGAGAATAAGAAATATAATCAGCATCACCATCTACTATATACTGAGGCACAGCAACCAAAAGGCCCAAATCAAGTAGTATCTCTCCTTCACTATTACTTGACATCTGGAGGTAAGATGAAGCTCCATATATATCTTTGGGCAGATAATTGTTAAGGCCAAAATAAAAACAAGACAATGACAGCATATCTCTGCTGGTTAGTCTAACAGGAGTAGATAGACAGTATAGAACTCTGCTTTCAAGTTAAAGGTCACACTAGAAACTCAGTACATCGTGGATTTGGAACAGCTAAGTACAATGCTTCTAGAAAGAATATCTGGACTCCATGGGACTATAGTGCAGCTGTGGCAAGTTCTACCTCCAATGATATGATTAAATCAGTTAATCTCTTTGATGATGGAGCAGATCATGGGGTATTCTTTGATTGGGAAGAATCACTTAATTTACTCTTCAAGCTACTAAAAGGAATTCAAGGCTTTTATAACTTCCTTTTTCTTAAGGAATTCCCAGGTACCGTATTTGCAAAGAATCTTCCACTAGATGAGTGGAAGCGATTTGATCTTACTAAGTCAGGGATAACATTGCAACAAATGAGTACTCTGGCACCAAGAGAGCTGGAGTCAATTGGATTGAAGCCTAAGAAGCGGTTTGATATATGGAGTAAGTACAGCTCTTATGCTCTAGAGCATATTCAATCTACATGGCTATATACCAAGCCCTCACATGATATTATTTAACAAGCTCAGTTAGTCAAAGTTGGAAGAATCAAGCAATCAGGTAATGTAACTACATCCCACTCAGGGCCAACTACCAGAACCATAGAAGACATAGGAGATAAGTACAATGATAAAGCAGCTGTTTCAAGTATAGAAGGTGAGAGCTCAACTAATATTCCAAAGAGAAGAGGCCGACCACCTGAGTCTAAAAACAAAAAGGCAAGGAAAAGTATGTAGTTTAGTTGATTTTAAAAGGTTTAAGTTCATAGAATTGTAGTGGAAGTGTCAAACTAAATTGTACAGTATTCAAATAAATTATTGAATTTTTTTAAGTGTATAGTAGTAGTTTAAAGTTTATGTTATTATAAAACTAATGCTCTCTCGAAATACTTTTTACGGGTCACTCTGATTGCCATGTACTTTTCTGCTAACAACAACTTTGCCCGAGAGTGGGTTTTCTACTGAGACAGGCTCTTATTATTATTAAACAATTATTTACGTACTAAAAGATCATAATGCTCGAGTTAGACACAGCTCTCTAATATCAACCATGACTTTTTCTAAATGGGTCGATTCTATGAAGAAAACAATTTCATCGAAATTGTACAGGTTTTCTAGTAAAATATTATGACAATTCAAAAGTTCTATTTACTATATAAATATTTTATGATTAATTTAAAATTCTGAATAATTATATTAATAATGTATTGATATTATAACTTATATAATCAAACTACATATTGATAATAGTAGGACTGTTTACCTAAATGGCATGACAATTCTCAATCTGCTTACTGAAAGTACTAGTTAGTTGATTGTGACATTTAATAAAATTATAAACCCTATACTTTCCTCCAGTTCTTTCTATTTTCCATAATCATAGCAAACCAAGTACCATATCTTCTACTATACTAAATTAAGCTGGCTGTAACCATGAACTTAATAAACTGCATCTATCTAAAACAGCCTTTTCTTTACCTGCTATTAACTTACATGTTTTTTCTATCCCTTCTTGCCTACTGCCATGCCCCCTCATAGCATGGTATAAGGTTAAATATACAATGCTACAAGCCTCAGCAATCATCCTCCAGTTTGGAGTATACTCCTCACGTAGTCCTTACTCCATCCATATCTTTGCCCTATGTTTTTTTCATCAAAACTAAGGATTTCACGTAGCCTCAAAGGCTTGGAAGGAGCTCCAGATACCATATTGTAGGATGTTCATTAAAATATCATAGGAAGGAACTTGGTTTTTTCGTTTTTCTTTTAAAATATGTTTATTCAGAATGAGAGCATTGGAATATTTTATACTTGTATCTACTATGATACTATGGTGCTTAGACCCTACACCACCATCTACTCTAGTCTCTTGTCATGAAGTCATTAATTCTGTTATAGGTTAAGTGTGGTCTTGGGATGACGCACACCGTCACTTTTTAGCAGCCACTCTCGCAACTCGAGAATCTCGCAACACCGGAGCAGACGTTAGCTACTTCTTCCATTTTTGCCGAACAGACCCTTAGTAAGTTGAGGGGATACAGGCAAAGAAGACTGCCTTTGTGGATTTCACGAGGTCCTACAGCCCGGTTGAAAATTATCTCTTGTCAGCCTCATGCAAGAAATTATACGACTCCGGAGTGCATATGGAACGTCTGGCAGGGAGCTTAAAACTAGCCCCAGGAGTCTCTTTACGGCCTCAAACTACCGGTACCATTTCAAGGCAATTTGGAGCATCATTCTTTGATCAGTCGAGTGAAAAGACATGTTAGTATAGGGGTTGGGTTTGCATTACCGTAGTTACCCGGTCATGCGTTCGTGAGGCCAGGGTTTCAATATCTAAAGTCTAGAGCAACCTTTCTCGCAATTGACAAAACCCTTCAAATAATCCCTACAGACTCCCCACTTACCTCCCACCCCTTCATGCTTTGTTCTCTCTCGTAGGTCCTAAGGCCCATGTTTCTTCGGCAGCAGATCAAATTTCTTAAGTTACTAAGACTACCCAGTATTTCCCCTTGATTTACAATTAATTGTATTAACATTAGGCAGTTCTTCAATCCATTTTTGTCAAAGTTTCTCGAGCGCCGCCAGCAGCCAATACGCAACCTTCGCACGCAATGCTGTCTACCGCAACGAGGGAGGGAATGAAGGAGCAGGTGGTGGATAACCTGCCGAAGAGGATAAAGGAGGTGAAGTTCGGGATTATGTGAGTTCTTTCCCGGCGCAGTAGAGTCTCTAGGATGCTGCCTTCTGACTTTGAGGTTCTGCCAGGTCGCCACAAGATGTAGTAAAGCAAGGTGTCATAGAGGTCGCCAAGAGAGAGTTGTTCGATCTGGAAGGTGGTGGGAGAAAGCCGAGGCAGAATGGTGCGCTGGATCCCAGAATGGTGAGCTATGAAGTTGCCAGGGCGGTCACATTCGTGACAGGCGTGATGGGTGACTAACTGCCATAATTCGCAACCCAGGGGACGTCCTTGAAGTCTGGGGTTTGCGAGACTTGCGGCGAAGGTCTTACGAACTGCAACGGTCATTTTGGGCATGTCAAGCTGGCCTTACCGGCTTTTCATATTGGATACTTCAAGGCCACAATAACTATTCTTCAGAATATATGCAAAGAGTGTTCTCGGATTCTGCTCGATGGTAATCAAGCGAGGACCTTCTTGGAGCGGTTGCGCACACCGGGTATAGATAATTTGCGCCGAATGAACATCTGCAAGAAGATTAATGAGCAGTGCAAAAAAGCTAAGATCTGCTACCATTGTGGTGCTCTCAATGGTGTTGTCAAAAAAGTGGGGCCTCTCAAGATTGTTCATGATAAATTTCGAGTCTTCAACACTTCCACCGCGGCCAAAAAGGTGCCACCCGAATCGAAAATAGCCTTTGAGCAGTCATTTGAAGAGGCAAAAAAGACAAATCACGATCTCGATAAGCACCTCAAGAAGGCAATGGACGATCTTAATCCACTCAAAGTACTCAACATGTTTAAGCAAATATTACCCATCGATTGCGAACTATTAGGCATGAACCCGCAGGAAGGTCGGCCAGAGATGTTCCTATGGCAATATATTCCTGCGCCACCCATATGCATTCGTCCTTCCGTCCAACAAGATTCAGCGAGCAACGAAGATGATCTCACTGTTAAGCTCACTGAGATTATCTTTGTGAACTCACTAATTCGAACGGCACTTCAAAGTGGGGAGGCTATCCACATACTAATGGTAAGTACCCCGCCCTAAGAGGATTGACTCTGTTGTTGACTGTCGTAGGAACGATGGGATTACATGCAGGCCCAGATCGCCATGTATATAGACAGCAGCCTTCCAAGCCTTCAGCGAAATTATAGCGATCTTAAACCGATTCGTGGGTTCTGCCAAAGATTGAAGGGCAAACAAGGCCGATTCCGCGGTAATCTTTCAGGAAAGCGTGTAGACTTTTCTGGGAGAACTGTTATTTCACCGGATCCAAACTTGAGTATCGACCAAGTCGCTGTGCCGACATTGGTGGCCAAGAACTTGACGTATCCGGAGAGGGTTTCCCGATACAATATTCACAAGCTACAGCAACTAGTGCAGAATGGGCCAGATACGTGGCCGGGCGCTAATTATATCATCAAGAATGGTAGCGACTTCAAGCTGTGGCTAAAATTCGGAGACAGACGGCGTGCTGCAGATGCATTAGTTGAAGGTGATATTGTCGAGAGGCATCTAGAGGATGGAGATGTTGTATTATTCAATCGGCAGCCTTCCCTACATAAATTGAGTATTCTCAGTCATTACGTGTGTTGCCCCCCACGGCATAAATCATTTCCCACGACTGACCTATTGTATCGTAGGCCAAAATTCGACCATGGAGGACCTTCCGACTCAACGAATGTGTTTGTAATCCGTACAATGCGGATTTCGACGGAGACGAAATGAATCTCCACGTGCCCCAGACCGAAGAAGCGCGAACCGAAGCAATCGAATTAATGGGCGTCAAGAACAACCTTTGCACGCCTAGAAACGGCGAACCTATTATTGCAGCTATCCAGGATTTCATCACAGCATCATACCTCCTCAGCAGTAAGGATAGGTTCTACAACAGGAAGGCCTTTGCCAATATTTGTATGTATATGGTTGACGGGAATATGCAAATTGACTTACCCCTACCCGCCATTTTAAAACCCCAGAGACTCTGGACTGGAAAACAGATATTTAACGTCCTTATGCGGCCCAACAAAAAGAGCAAAGTTCTAGTCAACCTCGATGCAAAGTGTCGTGACTTCAAGGCCGTTCCCGCAAAAGCCCCAGATATGTGTCCCAATGATGGTTGGCTGGTCATCCGTGGATCGGAAATCATGTGCGGACTCATGGATAAATCAACTGTCGGTTCAGGGAAAAAGGACTCAGTGTTCTACGTAATACTAAGAGATTACGGACCAGATGAGGCTGTCCAAGCCATGAACCGACTTGCGAAACTATGCGCAAGATGGTTGGCAAATCAAGGCTTCTCAATCGGCATAAACGACGTTCTTCCCGGTGCTAATCTAAGGGGAGAGAAGGACAAGCTGGTAGAACAAGCTTATAATGAGTGCGACGCACTAATCTTGGAATTCAAGGAAGGGAAATTAGAGAAGCAGGCAGGCTGTGACGAGGAAGTCACACTAGAAAATAAAGTACAGGGTATTCTGAGCAACGTCCGTGACAAGGTGGGAGATATTTGTATGAGAGAGTTGAGCAAGAATAACTCCCCGTTAATTATGGCGAACTCTGGGTCGAAAGGTGAGAGCAAATATATATATATAATGTGAGGATTACAACGACTGACGGGTTTGCGCTGAATAGGTTCCAAGATTAACGTCTCACAAATGGTTGCTTGTGTTGGGCAGCAAGTCATCAGTGGAAAGCGTGTCCCGGATGGGTTTCAAGATCGTTCACTTCCTCATTTCCCTAAGAATTGTAGGCAATTCTGAATTTATTAACTCCACGCTCTTGCTGACATTCCTCGATTAGCAAAGCAACCCCCGTCAAAAGGTTTCGTCAGAAACAGCTTCTACTCCGGGTTAAGCCCCACAGAATTTCTCTTCCACGCTATATCTGGTCGTGAAGGACTAGTTGATACTGCAGTCAAGACCGCCGAGACTGGGTATATGTCGCGCCGCCTAATGAAATCCTTGGAGGACTTGTCCGCCTCTTACGATTACACTGTCCGAACATCGTCATCTGGCGTCGTTCAGTTCCAGTATGGGGGCGACAATTTGGATCCTGTCGCTATGGAGGGAAACGCACAGCCAGTTAACTTCAACAGAACCTTTTACCACTGCGAGGTAAGTTCGCCGTTTTCCCCACTGCGTTCCCTGCTGTATCTCACCAACTGGGTTCAAAGAATATCACTTTCAGCAACGCCGACAAGGGTCTTCTCCCATACGAGGTGGTATCACTCTGCGATAAAGTTTTGGACCCATTTCAGCAGAAACTGCCCAGAATAGATCTACTCGGAAATGCAATCCCAGACAAAGACCTAACAGACAGAGCCCTTGACGAGCACGAGAGCAAGCGGAGGTTCTACAACTCCATCCGAGATTACATGGTCGAAAAGGCACGCAAACTTAGCGCATTACGGCTAAGATACAACTTACCATCACACGAGGAACCCCCAGACGCAGATTACATGGACGTGGACGACTCCTTCTTCTTAGGTATACATCTCTCCTCCGCCACCCCCCAAGAAAAGCTGCACTAACGCTACCAAAGCCCACGACGTAAACGCCGTAAACCGCATCATGAAAATCTCAGAAAAACACCTCCGGGAATTTCTCCGGCAGTGCCTGTCGAAGTACGAGAAGGCCAAAGTAGAACCCGGGTCAGCAGTAGGTGCCGTTGGCGCTCAGTCCATCGGTGAACCAGGAACCCAGATGACCCTGAAGACTTTCCATTTCGCTGGTGTCGCCTCCATGAACGTTACTCTCGGAGTTCCGCGTATCAAAGAAATCATCAACGCTTCGAAGGCCATCAGCACGCCTATCATCACCTGCACGCTAGTGACAGAGGACGACGAGCGAGCCGCAAGAATTGTCAAGGGTAGGATTGAAAAGACTTATTTGGAAGATGTAAGTTTCCCTCCTCCCCCTGACCCATACAAAATCACTCGGTCCACCAACTAACTCAACGCAACACAGATAATATCCTACATAGAGGACGTCTGCTCCCGAGACGACAACTACATCAGCATTCGCCTGGACCAAGAAACCATCAGCAAGCTCCAACTAGAACTAACAATCGACGATATCGTAACTGCCCTTGTAAAAGCCAAGCTGAAAATCATCCGCCAAGACATCCGTGTAATCGGCAACAGGATAAGGATCTATGTGCACGAGATGGCGGAGAAGGACCGGAAACGCACAAAGGACGAGTCGGACGTCTTCCTGCGCGTGCAGAACCTGAAACGTGCGCTGCCGCGCGTGGTGGTGAAGGGGTACCCGAACGCAGCGAGGGCAGTGGTCAAGAAGGATGACAAGACGGGGAAGAACCAGATCTTGGTGGAGGGCTACGGGCTCAAGCTCTGCATGAACACGGATGGCGTGGTGGGCACGAAGACGAAGTCGAACAGCATCATGGAGATGAGGGAGGTTTTGGGAATTGAGGCTGCAAGGTATTTGACTCTCCCCCCCCCTCCACTAATCAATCTCCAAACAGCACAACTAATGATGATGGATGAATAGAGGCTCAATCATAGACGAAATATCCTACACCATGCGTGAGCACGGCATGGACATCGACCCTCGCCACATGCAACTTCTCGGCGACGTAATGACATACAAAGGCGAGGTTCTAGGGATCACGCGATTCGGACTAGCCAAGATGCGCGACAGCGTCCTACAGCTTGCCTCGTTCGAGAAGACCACCGACCACCTCTTCGAGGCCGCCTTCCACATGAAGAGTGACGCCGTCGAGGGCGTGTCCGAGTGCATTATCCTTGGCCAGTCTATGAGCATCGGCACAGGCTCTTTCAAGGTCGTCCGGAGGCTCATGATCGATCCGTGCGACCTGGTCCCTAAGAAGCTGGTGTTTGAGGAGGCTTACGCGAAAATGTACCATCATCCGAGTAAGAAGCCGGGTCGTGGGCGGTGATTCTTTGAGACATTCCCCTTTCTTCGGGTTTGGGGGGCCCGAGGGTGTTGGGTGGGCTATTCGCTATCTATGACAATAGCCAATTCCCCCGGAAATCATTGTTAGGTCTGATATTATCATTGCGGCCATAGCCCTGTGCGGCATGATACGGGTATGTACCCTGTTAAAAAATAATAATTCTTGGCTCACTATATCTTCTGTTGTATCATTAGTGTATCATAACACATCTAATGGTCTTACAAAACACAGAGTATGATATCCCATGAAATGAATTAACATGTGGACGCAGCCTAAAATTGTATGCCGGAAATTAATGGCTGATCTAAAGAATAAATTGAATTGGGTATTGTCCTATGCATTTAAGTTACACCTCCGGAAAAAAAAAAGAATGATAGCGTCAACATCCCAACACAAGTCGTTCTTTGGACTAGCAAAAAAAAAAAGATCAACAGCTTTTATTTTGTCTATCCTGCGATAGTGGCCGCACCCCCATCCCAAACCCAGCTCCAAAAGGCTCACGCCCAAACACACCCAAAGACGACATGACAAATATCACTGCCCAGGCCCACCCAACAGCGCAAACCTTCTTACGATGCTTGGTCCAATCTCATCGTACTCAGCTTTAGTGTGGCAGTAGCTCCTAAATTCCGGTGTTTGACCCAACAAACTTCCTCCGAACCATGGCCCATGTCTTTGCCTCTTGTGAGTAATAACTTGGACTTCCAGTCCACCAGACTTAACACCACCTGATTTCTCTTCCGACTTGCGAATACGAGCGTCGACAAGATGGCGGATGTCACGCTGCAGACGTCGACCAAAATCCTTATAGAGTGTAGAACCGCCAGAAAGAACAATGTTCTATTGAGTAAGAGTTGTTAGTCCCGAGTCCAATATAATCATCCGTTTTCATACCTTGTAGAGACCTCTTCGAACGTCAATAGGGGAGCTTTGGATAACAGTATCCACCACAGTTGGTAAAGGGGTCAAGAAATCGCTTGAGTAAATCTCTGGATTGAAAAATATCTCGGGAGCCAAGAACCTCTCATACCCCACATCTACAGTAACTTTTCGACCCCCAAGCTGCTCAGCAACATATTTTTGAAACCTCTCTGGCTCTCGGTCAAATCTTGTGAACTCCTTCACAATATCTGGACAGACGTAACAGAATTCCTCCTTAATTTGCTCAGCGGTCTTCAAAGAGGAGTCAGGCTCGTTTCGGTCACGAAGGAGCGACTGAACAAAGAATGTGATGTCGCGCCCGGCGATAGGGATGGACTTGATCGATGATCCAATGACGTAACCTTCAGCAACTGGAATAACGTGTGTAACACCATCTCCTGAGTCAACAACAGTACCAGTCAAGCTCCGGTCCTGAACCTTGCTACTTGTCCAACTTGCAGCCAATGCCAGTACCGCTTGCACGGCAATATATAATCCGGCGCAATTGAAGGTCTCGAACATGATCTCGGCGGTGTTTTCACGGGATTCTGGAGGATTTAGAGGCTTTCAAGGCCTGGGTCAGTTCACAGCTCAAACAGAACACTCTAGGGTGATAATCACAGGTTCGGTTAGAAGGAAATAGTGGTCTTCCGGCTCAACTCGAAGATATTTGAAAATCGAATTCTGCCAAAAGCGCTCCATATGGTCCTGTGGGAACCATTAGAATTCCCAATCACCTCTTGTTTTACTACAGCAAGATATCATACCCAATTGTCAACTTGGCCATGCCTTATCGGATAATGAATGCCATAGCCTATTACCAGTCGTCAACCATTTCCCCTCCCGAAACCCAGAATTTTGGCCCTAGAACACGGCCCGCAACTACTGCCGAAAGAACAGCGACCCGTACCTGGACCACTCGCTTGTGCCAATGCTTCATCCCCAATAAAGTAATCCAGGTCCTCAGTGCCCCTTTTGGCACTCAAGTGGCCAGATGGACCAGCCCCTCCGGTCAGGTAAGAGGGTTTCTGAGCTATTGCCGGACGCCCGGAGCCTGAACCACCACCTCCGCCGGAGGATCCCTTGATAGCTATGGCCGTAGGAAACACAAATGATGGTGAATCGTTTCCGGCAAACCCTATAAAACAAGCTTTTAGCATACCGAGATGGCAAGATGAACGGTGAAGACCGAGATGCTCACCTAATTTGGAATAGCCCGTGCCGCTGTAGATAGTCTGGTCAGCAATGGGATACAACCAAGACAGCCTATGAAACCAAGCTCGAGTCTTCTAGACAGGAGATTCTTACTTGTCCATGACAACGGCTGGGGTTTGAGAAGCCATCCTGGGTATATGAAGATGTAAGGAAAGATGGATGTAAGCACAGACTGTTGAAGGAAAGAAAGGGTAGCCGGAGGGTGAAAGCTCTAAAGTGTGGAGGTTGCTGACGTTCACATCCGGGTAACCATGGGACTTCACAGTGCGAGTCAGTCTTGGCGCTGTTCCGGCAGGTATGACATGTAGGATAACATATCATACCCCACATGGTTATCTGAAGCACCAAGGAATCCACCGTCCAGCACAATCCGTCCAAACAGACTGCCCCGTTGCTGGTACGCCATAAGTCACCCACCGGCGTAGAATAGGTACCGCACTTCCGGAGACGGGGAAAATTTACTCGTATCATAGCAGAAGCCCTGACCGTTTTGCATACGATCTGCCAAAGAGGCAGGATAATTGAATCACCTCCAAAACGCCTTCTCATTATCGTATTCAAGTAAAGCTAGTATGGTCATTTCCTCTGATTGAAAGTGACTGATCCCTAGCTTCGAAACCCTTTTGGATTGGGGGCTCCCAATACCGGTATGGCCAACCGTATTATCGAGTACAGTACCGTCGGCGCCAAAACCCAGAAATGTATGCCCCCAATCCACATGAGGCACCAGGCAGATGATAAGAGAAGAGAAGAGAAGAGAAAAAGGTCATATTTGGACTAAGCCCACAGAGCACAAAAGTGAATACAGTTCCAGCACCGTACATGCGGATAAGGAACCACTACCGGTACCGTAGAGTAAAATGTACGAGTAGTGATCTACGTACAGTACAGTGCTGCCCGGGTGCCGACCCCCCTCCTCCATTGACATTTCCTAATAAGCCCAGGCAGATCCAGATAGGGTGAATACGGTATCATAAATAGGCTACAAGTCCACTTTCCAGTACTCGTAAATGGATTAATCTCGTTTTTCTAGGTAATGGTATTCTTTGCCAACCCTGCCTCTGGATGGTGTGGGGGGCCGTTGTGGGACTTGTGCTAGTTGTACGATAGTGTTAGTACTTGTAAAGTACGAGTTGCCGCCGGTACTAGTACAGTACGAGTGCAGTAGACTACATTACTTTGGCTCGAGGATTGGGCCTCCTAGGAGCTGCCTCTTAGTGTTCCGCGAAATACCTTGCTGCATTCATCGTGGGGCGCTGAAGCAGGTACCGACCGGCACAGCGCTCCTCCAACCTAAACAGCTTTAAAGGCAGTTTCACAAAGTGTCCTTGTTCCAGAAGAAAAAATTTAAAACATTTCCGCTTTTCAATACCGGTACGGTGGATTACAAAATTCGAACCAGACTAGACTAAACCTCCAGCTGTGACAGGACACCGCTCCCCAAGTGATACCACCTGTATGGAGTTTTCACAAATAAACTCACCAACAACCTCAATACCATTCACACCCCCATGCAGAGGAGCTGCCCAATAGGTAATACCAGGCGGATTTCCAGATCGTGAAGTTGGTACCGGCATTGCACACATGGAATACCGATTCCATTGGAGCAACCAGGTCTCAGATCCCGTCAAGTCTGTTCTAAGGCATTGAAGGCCTTGGCTATGTTCGGTTTTTTTTTTTTTTTTTGATCAACGGGTCTTTGTTCACCAAGCCCCAATTTCATTACATGCATTGCGAACAGAAACAAGGCACTTCACGCAATGTGCTCGCAGTGAATGAGTGGTCATTTCGCATTGCTGATGGTCCGATGCCATGCGCTAAGGTACTGCATTTCGTGTCCTGACAAGAAGGGGACCTTAAATGACCAATTCCCCCCCTCCCCCTTCCAATCTTGAGCAAACTCTCATCAAGTATGATCAGCACGTCCTCGAGAGTAATGCTCCCAACCCTCACCGGATATTTTGGGAGAGATTTGATGTTGTATCATAGCGGAGGTTAGCTTGGTTGTGGGGCGGCCAAAAATGGGATATTCGAGTCGTCAGATATTTCCACTATGATCATGGAGACAGCTCACGGCTCCAATACCGGTATGATGGGATCTGGAGTATAAGAAGAATAGATGTGTTCCCTTTTCTTTCCCTGGCCTTTTCCCCTCTTTCCCTTCCCTCTTCCCTCTTCCCTCCCCCTCCCCCTCCCCCTCCCTATTCTGTGGATCAACTCAAATGGATTGGCAGCAGCAGAGAGGGCCGGGGAAAACTCTTACAAGGCACATGCAGCAGGACTGATGTCAAGGGAGATAGCCAAGGTGGATGTGTAGCCGGCCATCAAAACCTCAGCCCCCGGTCATAGTACATACACAACATCAATATTTGCTCAGACCCACCTAATTTTTAGCTCAAAGGCATCTGCTTTGCCTAATTTTCTTTGATTTCGGTTTCTTCAATCTGAACGACAAAAATCATGGGGTATCTAGAGTGTTTTGAGGGATTCTTTTACATTTTGAGGATTTGGGTCAATCTTGGTCATGAAAGGACCTATTTTAGCAACTTACGGGGCGATACGTTGCTTTTCCCTCTGTCGCTCAACCTGACACCCGCCCCTTTCCGATTTCTTTTTAACGTTTGGCTCAAGGACGAACAGTCGAGGAGTGAATCCAGCTCTTTTCGAATTTGGAAAAGACTTGTATCGTGAGATTTTCGAGTGCGGATCCAGAGCCGCCAAATTTTTGATACCTTTTACCATCAGTGACTTGCCTATTCCATTATTTTGAGCATAATACCGGTACGGTGTTCATTTCGATCAGCTCTTTTTTTTCTTTTTTTCTTCTCGTTTCCTTTTTTTATTATTGCAGTTCCCCATCTACCCCCCCTTTTTTTGGGCGAGGAATTTGAGCAAAAGGAAGAGACCTCTTATCACCCGGATTTTATTCTTTTTTTTTTTTTTTTTTTTTTTTTTCATTCCCCCTCCCCTTCCTTTCCACACACGCCTGATCGAGTTTGTTTCCGCCGGTAGGCTGGGTGCTGCCCTTGCCACGCTCACTCCTCCAACACTCTCCATCCTCGCGCGCCCTCCCACCAGAGATATTTTTTGGTTCTCTGTCTACCGTACTCTCTTCACTCGCGAAAGCAAAATAGGTACGCACTTTATTTTCCTGCGCTTGTCCCATCCCCCTTCCCCCCATACCGTCCCTACGTACCTACATACACATCGAATCACTACTCCTCACAAGCTCCGATCCTTCCAACCCCCTTCCCCCCCATCCCATCATCCCATTCCTTTTCCCATCCCATCCCCACGTATTTGCATCCGACGCTTCACATCCACCCATCCGTCCCTTCGCTGCCCTACACTCACCTCCCCCTCCCCTCCCTTACTCTCTCCTTCCCCCTCCATCCCCCCCCCTCCATACAAACCCCCCCTCCCCCAGTTGTTGCCTCAAGCATGCTACCTACCTCCGTCTGTGCAAGCCGTTCCGTGTGGCTAACTTTTGAGCCTCTTGATCCTCACTCAAGCTTTCCCCCCCTTCTTGGGCATAGAGACAGCTGTGGTAACTTGTAGCTGTACCCGTGGTAGCTGTAGTAACAACTCACTACGGATTATAGTTTTTTCCAATTCCCCTGACCCTCATTTTTCCATTTTTATTATTACCCATTTTTCATTCCAACCCCCCCATACCCGTTTGGCAAGCCGGAGACAACATCTGGACGATCTGACACACACCACTACCACTCACTCGTCTCCGCTATTAAGCAAGCTTCGTTCGTACGCACTTGCCGGGACCTGTTTGTTCTTGGTCAGTACCCTAATCTTCTCTTTAAACCTGTCTTCTTGTTCCCTATTTACTCGACTGCCCATTTTCCGCTTGTCTTGTGCCACCATCTCCTGCTCTTTGTTCACTGCGTATTTGTGCGTGCACGCGTCTGAGTTGCTGGCTGGAACCTAAATTCATCATTTTTTTATGCATTCTTCCATCTGCTTCTCTTCGCCGCAGCATTTTCTGCAAAGTTCCGCGTGCCCCATGTCTGCTGCTCTGCGTATTGTTGAGCAAATCGTGGCCCACGTCGAGATAGATCTAGGGCGCGCGCAGTGATGGCGATGATGGCTGTCCTACTGTTTGTGTGAAAACTAGTCTTGGCTAACGCGTGTTTCTTGCAGAAGTCGATGTCAGTGCCTTCTGCGCCTGGTTGGTTGCAAGACGCCCCGGCTGTTCAGAACTCTACGTTCGCTGGCCCTGAAGCCTCTTCTGTGACGGCAATGCACTCTCCTTTCGATCCTGGTGCGGCTGTGATAACTCCGTCGACCATAGATCCCCATCAGTTCCAGCAACAGGCCCATCCGCGCGCTCAGATTCAGAATGGCAATCCGCGAACCTCTTCTCCGGGATTCCAGCAGTCAGCGTATAATGTTAATCCCGTAGTCCCATTAAAACGACCGAGACCTCGCGAAGACCCTATCACTGTGTCTCCTCGTCAAACCACCGCAAATCCCCCTACTTCGCGATCGCAGACGCCTCATGCTTCCGGTCCTCAGTTAGCCTATCAAATTTATCAAAGCAATGCGGGCGCCGCGCAGCAGCGACAATACACCCCTGTCGGCTACTCGTCTCACTCGCATCTCCAGCATGTAGGGTCTGCTAATGCGAGCCCTTCCCCTGTAATGCAGAACCAAACCTACAACCAACCTCCACCCAAACGCGTCGCAACCCAATCTCCATCTCCCTTTTCACCCGCACCACCACAACAACCATTCATGCCCCAAGGCTCCCCACCGCCAAACCAAGTCTCGCGTGTCAGCACACCCCAAAACAGCAATATGAACCTGGCGCCACCCCCTCAAACCCCATATTCCCAATCATTTACCCAAGCGTTCTCCCCGCCTTCCACCGCTGCATCCGCCCCGCCTACTCCTGTCCCGAACCAGCAGATGCAAAACCCAGCACAAGCGCACATGATGTATCAGCTTCGTCAAAATCAACACCAGCAGCTACAGCAACAGCAACAGAGAATTATGCAACTGCAACAGCACCAACAGCAGTCGCAGAATTCTGGCCCTCAGCAATCCCCGACAGGCACGCCTCCTCATGTGGGACCAAATTCTATGAATCCGGGTCAGATTCCACGGCCCCAAGGGCAACAACCCCTTCAAGGCTCAGGGTCAAATCCAAGTCAGCCGCATAGTGACCCTAATCATTTCATGAAGAGTCTATACAATTTCATGAGCAAGAACGGCACACCTATCCAGGGTCAGTCATACATTGGTGGGAGGGCAGTAAGCCTGGTAAACCTTTATACGAACGTTTTGAAGTTGGGGGGTTCACAAAAGGTCACGATGGAGAATAAGTGGCACGCGGTGTCCATGAGTCTCGGCTTTTCTCCCGAGTCGTTTCCCACTGCCGCGGACGATTTAGTTCAAATTTTCAAGTTGAACTTATCTGCCTATGAGCAGGCCTGGCTGCGGGATCGGAGGGATCCGAAGAAAGTGGCAATAGCAAGGGGTCAGCAGTCCGGGCCAGATATGAGGCAGCAAATGCATCCTCAACAGCAAACAAAACCGATGCCAAATCCCCAACAGATGCAGCATACAAGGCCTCAAGGAATGCCCAAACAACCTCAAACACCCGTGCCGAATAATCACGCGAGGTCAAATCTTCACAACGGGTTTATTCCCCAGCCTAGACAGCCTTCAAGACAACCTCCCCAATACAGCCAACTCCCTAGTACTCCGAACCGCATTTCTTTGGATTCACCACCGCAAGGCCACATTCCGCCAAATTATCCTTTGTCTGCCCCTCAAATCCCCGTGAAACCTAGTGTTCTACCTGATGCAATCCCTTTCTCACAGCCACAAAATAATGCCTTGAAAGAGATTCCATCCGATTTCAAGCCCAAAGTTCGAGGATTGGATACCCATGGAGGGTTGAATGTCTCTGTTTTGAGCCAAATAGGAAATGACTTTATGTTTCACAAGCCTACGACGCCGACATTCCAGGAATTGGGGGTGATAGATGTTCACGCTTTAACGATGATGCTCAAGTGTGGTATATCCGCTGAGGTACGACTCGCCCTGGACACGCTGGCGACCGTATCTGTGGAATCTAGATGGTCTCTTGCATTGGAAAGTTGTGAAGATTTGATTGAGACATTAGTAGATGTTGCTGAGTCTCAGGTTGAGATCTTAGGGGAACATGCTGAGGAGAGCTCGGAAGCAATTGCTGTTCCGGCTTACGAGGATATCGTGAGGGCTTGTAAAGCGGAGACTGTGGGGCTTATTGATGTCGCGCGGTTCGGGTCCTTGGAGCATGAACTGGAAAAGTCGGCTGATAAACTTATTTGCATTACTACGATTTTTCGGAATCTTTCGTTTTTTGAGTCGAATCACAAGGCGCTTGCGGATCCAAATGTGGTTAGATTTTTATCGGGCGTTATCGAAAGGCTGGGTACCAGTAAGCTATTGTTGAGGACAAATACCAACACCTTGGATTTCATGAAGGACATCATCATCTTTCTGTCGAACCTTTCGCACTCAATCACATTGCCAAGTGAAGATGAGGCGCTTAATCTGTTGCATTTGATATTGGCCTTCGCCCCTCAACCCCTACCAGCAGCATCGGGGCGAGATACCCTGATGTTTACCTCCTACTCTCCTTCGATCCATCGCTATCTGCCCCCCGCAGTAGACAGTTTGGCTAAGTTGCTTGCTCGGGATGAGCCCAATCGTGCCTTTTATCGTACAATATTCCTTTCGGAGTCCTCGACAACACCTTCCTACGATCTTCTCACTCGATCATTCGCCCTGGCAATATCTCCAATTCCTGATAACATGAAGGTCGCGCTTCCCCAAGCCGTAGAGGCACGGAAACCTTTCTTAGAACAAGGAATGCTTGCTGCTGAGATTCTTGCTGGAATTGCACCTGGCCCCGATCAAGGCGTAGCCCGCTCCTGGTTATCCTCCGAGGATGGATTTGCGCTCAGCCTACTGCGACTCGTCTGCTTGCTGAGTCCTCAAGTGACCCCAATGCACCCCCGTCAGTCGGGCCAAACTGGAAAGATGCCTAATCTCGATGATTCGCAACCCTTTGCGAGAATCACGCATCGGGGCATGGGTGTCTTACAAAAGCTGGCGGAAAAATCTGGAGATGCAGCTGGTGATCATTCGAAAATACCTCTTGGAGTTTTACCGAAGAAGGAGAGTCTTTTGGGAGCATTGTTGACGGTTCAGATAGATGGAGTTATTGTCAAAAAGCTTTGTACTTATGCCGGGTTAAATGGTTGAAGGCTAAATGTCTGCGATATACCAGTCGTCTAGGGTTGTTGGATGTAGGTTTGCGTTTGTACAAAGGCTGGGTCCGCATCTCTTTTCTTCTTTCGTTGTTGAAATTCCCCTTTACCACTTTGCTATTACCTTTTATCCTGTATTTTATCCTCAGTGAGCTTTGGCGTCCCTTTTTTCTTGGTTGTTCAGCGGTTTTCTGGGAGGTCTTTCATGCCCCTTCTTTGTTCTATTTTGTACACTTACAAGCTGGTCGAGTCCCTCTTTCGCCATAAAGAAACGAACGCCAAATAATACCATCACACAATATACATATTTGATAGTGATAAGTAGAAATCTCACATCAAAACCCAAGATCTGACAGAAACCTTACGATCTCATCTCTCCTCCGGCCCTTTACTATGACGTGCCCAGCGAGAGAACTGATCTTCACTTGTCCCTTCTCCATCCGCAAAGCGCTCTCGATTTGATCCCTCAAAAATTGAAGATTACCCTCAACCCTCCGTATGCGAGTCTGAAGTTTGTTCCCTCCCGCCTTGTATTCTTGATAGACGGGAAAATTATTGTTCTCGGTCCGGTGGACGAAGTACGGTAGTGGTTCGATTTTCCGTTGTACTATATAGCAGTTAGTTGTTGGTAACATCAGAAGAGAGCGTGTTCTTGGGAAGCGTAGCTAGCTTGCCTGGATTAGACGCATCCTCTTCCCTTCGAAAAGCACTGGCGGTGAAGGATGCCGTTCGGTGAAATGCCGCAGGCATTGAGCGGAGAAGCCGTAGAGGAACAGATGCAGGAATCATTGGCGCAAATTGCGGAGGGTGCTTGACCGCCTCTTGACGATTGTCCCGGCCGGTCGGGATTATTACGATATCGAGTATCTGGCGGGCGGGGCTGCGGTACCTATCTGTCGAGAACGGCGGCAGAAAATGTGCTTTTGCTGTGGTTGCGAGGTTCCGAGTGGTGGCAAGCTCGTCTGGGCAATGCCGTCTCAAATAACTGGATCTGCAGGGGTACGATACAAGGGTCAGAGAGAAAGTTATTGAACGGTTATTTAAGGTTAACCAGCAAAATAAAATCCCTGGTATTTCCGGTTAATAATCCCCGGTCTTGTACATACGGGTATTAATGACAGAAAGACATTTTGGAAGGCCCGTTAAGGTTTTAGACTATGAAAAAGTTATCGTGCTGTTGTTCAAGTATTTAATGGCCTGAGTCGCACTTAGTCTATGATAGGAAGTATTTCTTCCGACTCCTTCATTTTCCTCAACCATGTCCTCTGCACCGATAACACTTGGAAATGAACACATCTTTCCGCTGTAAGTTTAACCTTCAATTTAATACTCATTGGATCACGGGCCGACAGAGGGGCTTCATCAAGAGATCGCCGGGTTGATTTCGGTGGCCCTCCTGCCGCTGTGTTTTGTGCAGCTTTGCTACCCGATCCGACGGTCAACTGAAACAAAAGGTTGACATTGATTGACCTCGCAGACACGGAGACCGCCATCACAGGGAGTTCGGAATAACTTTGCCAACACCAAAGAGGTCTCACGAAAGAAATCCAGTAGACACAAAGGATCGCAGCAAACGCCCCTTTGCTCTTCATACCAAAAAAATATAAGGCGGCTGAACAAGTCATACGAGTAAAGATATTTGTTAATTGCGTCAAAACCGATGTTTCTTTTATTATTGTCATTAAATTTTTATATATATGCACGTGATTTTTGTAACCTTTCGGGCTCCTGTTTTGGGGCATTGACAAGGTTTTAACAGCTGTTAATAATGATACTTGTAATGGATTAGCCACCGATATTCCTGGCTTGGTCATTGTGTTCAACTGGGTAACCAGAGGGAAAAAAAGGCAGTCCTTTACTCAAAAAAATCAACCCCTCCATCGCCAATATCTCGCCCCACATCAGCAAAGAACACCAACGGCCGTACCGCATTGCCATTATGGCCGAAAACAACGCAGAGGGAGCCAACGATATGGCAGTGTCCTATGATCTAATTCCCAAATTGCTGCCTCACCTCGATAGACATATGATTTTCCCACTGTTGGGATTCATGGGCGAGCAGGGCAGGTTAACGGATCAAGAATTGGCCCAGGCCAGATATGACCTTCTAAAGAACTCAAACATGACGGATTTCATATGTGATCTTTACAAGGAAATACATGGCACCGACGAGGTTCCGGAAGAGCTCAATAAGAGGCAGGAGGTTGTGGAAAAGCTGCAAGGTTTGGGTGAGAGGAGTGAGCTACTTTTGAATCTGCTTGGGAACACAGAGGTTTTGTCAAACCTAAGAGCGGACAAGCTGCAAAATTTGCAGTATCTTCAAGAGAAACATGATGTACCGTCACTACTCTCACACCTTGAATATGTTTCGGAGAAATAGAAGCTAATTTCGAGTGTTTTCTCCCAAAAAGGTCACAGTAGAGATGGTAAACGTGCTTTATGATTATGGCCAACACCAATACAGCTGTGGTAATTATGGAGAGGCTTCGGACATTTTATATCGGTTTCGTGTCTTGGTGTGTTTCTGTCATTCTGGTTCGGCTTTTGGGCTCGAAATGCTTACACTCGAATAGTCGACGGACAACGAAAAGACTACACAAGCTACCTGGGGAAAGCTAGCTTGTGACATTCTCTCGGCAAATTGGGAGGGTTCCATGGAGGAGATTACTAAAGTTAAGGACTTGATTGAGCAAAAGGCAATTCACCCTCCATCAATATTACACATCAGAATTAACACCACCTAGCTCTACAACAACCCCCTAGGCCAGCTTCAAGCTCGCACGTGGCTAGTTCACTGGACTCTTTTCCCTTTCTTTAATTACACAAACTACGCAGATGCCAGGGAATTCAAAGACCCCAAGGATTCCAAGGAACTCAAGGATCCGAAGGATGTGCTATTGGAGCTGTTCTTTTCCCCAGCTTTTATTAATACAATCCAAACCTCCTGTCCATGGATCCTTCGCTATGTGGCCGCGGCGGTCATCACCAACCGTAACCGTAAGAACAATAGCGGCCAGTACCAGAAACAGCTCAAGGACCTTGTCCGCATTGTCAAGCAGGAGTTGTATGAATATCATGACCCCATCACCGATTTTGTCGCAGCGCTCTACATCGACTTCGATTTCGAAGAGGCACAGCGGAAGCTTAGTGAGGCGGAGGAGGTGCTGGGGAGTGACTTTTTTCTTGCGTCTTCTGCCGCTTCATTTGTCGACTCGGCAAGACATTTGATCTCTGAGTCTTATTGCAAGATTCACCAGCGGATCGACATCAAAGATCTTGCTCAGCGTTTGAATCTTACCCAAGATGAGGGCGAGAAGTGGATTGTCAACCTCATCCGCGATACTAGAGTAGATGCTAAGATCGACTACAAGGATGTAAGTTGACCCCCCCCCCCCTCTAACCCTGTGCATTTTCTCCAATGTAATATATCACCAACACACCAACTACCGCCACAGGGGACTGTTATAATGAACCATCCTCCACAATCAGTATACCAGCAAGTTATTGAGAAAACTAAGGGAGGTTTGTTTAGAACGCAAGTGCTCACGTAAGTCTTTGAATCTAGTTCTCCGGGACGTTATATGTTTGGGAGTTACTGACCCCTATCTGCATTATAGTGCTGCGGTTTCAAAATAATGGGTTGTTGTATCTATTCTTTTCCTACATTTTTATTCGTGTTCTCTTTTCCATCCGGCAGACTAAGGGCTAGGTGGTTGTTTTATGCGAAAAAAGTTCACGTATTCATATATTCATGGACGTTGACATTGGTATGGAGGTTTTGTGTAAATAAAAAAGGGACCTGCAGTAGATCACAACCATAGTTGTTTGGGATACCCCATGTTATCTGTTCATGATATTACTGTATCACTCGAGTCCGTTTTTTATAATATTTAGGGCTAGGGTCTAGCCGTGTTGTTGCTGGGGCAACGGGGTGTTTGGGTGCCTTGCATGAGCCTCAATTCCCGTCAACTCGCGCATCTCCTTGCGTGTCATACATTCCTCTCCCTCAAGACTTCAGGCACCCCCAAATCCACTGCTTAGCCACCACAACTTTCCCGGCCCCGATTTCGAGAGGGAAAAACAAAACAGAGAGAAAATAAGGGCCTTTTCATCCCAAGAAACCCCCCGCGCGATGACAGTCAACAATGTCCGTATCATTGCCCGGATCCGTCCGTTGTTGAAGGGAGAGAGTGAAAAGGATGTTGTGGTATCTGCCGAAGAGGACGCGATTTCCATGCCGAACCCGAAGAACGAGAACGAGAATTTCACATTTCCATTTAATGCTGCTTACGGTCAGGATTCGGACCAAGCGCAGCTTTTTTCTGAAGGTGAGTTGGTGATGGCGGTGGTAGTGTTGGTGTTTATTTGGAACCCAACCACTGATAGAGGAGGGATAACTACCAGTATCGCCAACATTGAAACATTTATTCAAAGGGAACGATGTAACAATATTCGCGTACGGTGCCACTGGCAGTGGGAAAACGTATACCATGCGGGGACAAAAGCCAGCTTCTGAGCGTGGGATTATTCCACGCTTCCTAACTGCAATATATCGTCGGGGAAAGGAGCTTGAGCGCAAAACTGAAGGGGCGACAACGATCCGGGCAATCATGACATACTACGAGATATACAATGTAGGGAAGCTTGGCAGATAATTTCTCCAGCAGAGTGCTTATACTGTTCTACTAGGACCGAGTTTTTGATCTCTTCCAGCCTCCCGAGAAGCGAACCCCTGCTGGATTGCCCCTCCGAGAGTCGAATGGAAAAACTCAAGTCGTTGGTTTAATCGATAAGGAGATCAAGTCGTTAAAGGAGTTCGAAGCTTTGTACGATAAAGCCAATGCGAACCGGTCGACGTCTGCTACCAAGTTGAACGCGCACTCTTCTAGGTCTCACGCGGTGATATGTGTCAAGGTTTTGATTGAGGACAAAAATACAGGAGAAAACAAGACGGGGACTGTGTCATGTATTGATTTGGCTGGTAGTGAGGATAACAGGCGTACGTCCAATGACAAAGAAAGAATGACAGGTGAATATCCCTTCTGCTACCGGAGACTGGGTTTGGATGCTTCTCACTAACGATATATTAGAATCTGCTAGCATCAATAAGTCATTATTTGTGCTGGCTCAGTGCGTAGAGGCTATGACTAAGAAACAGGTCTGACATCCAACTTCCCGCTATATATAGCGATATGTTAACAATTTCGCAGAGCAGGATACCATATAGAGAGTCAAAGATGACTCGTATATTGTCACTTGGACAAAATAACGGCCTCACAGTCATGATATTGAATCTTGCCCCAACTAGAGCATTCCATCTCGATACCCTAAGCTCTCTAAATTTTGCAAATCGGACAAAAAAGGTTGAGTTGAAGCAGGCAGAGAATGAGCACCCTCAAGGTAATAGATCGCGTACCGCAAGGTATCGAATGGAAATACTAAAGTCACTAGTTTCTTTCCCATCACGGCACGACCAACTCCCTCCAATGCTAAGCCAACATGGACCCACACGAGCTTTTGGGACGGCAAAGACAAACACTATGCATGTCTCTAACCCCCAAAAGGGCTTCCAGAAAGACAAGGCACCGAAGCCACAAAACCGGGCGCCTTTGGCACCCCAGCCATTACGTCAACCTTCCGGAATCAAAAAACCTGTGCGGTCTTATGATAAGCACCATCAGCTCAGTCCTACAAATATTGCGGACATTGTTGAGAAGAAGGTGGAGGAAATATTAGCTGCTAGAGCGCTGAACGAGCCGGTTAAGAAGACGGCTACGGATGTGAGTGATGAAGTGAATAAGAGGCTCGAGCTGTTGGAAAAGAAACTGTAAGTTGATAGCTATGTTATTTGAAGAGAAGATTGAGCATTAACCTAAATATGCAGCGAGAAAAAAGCAGACGCCAAAGCAGAGGGCCTTACCTACATACTGCTTGCCAGTAAGCTCCATACCTAATATTCCCAGCCCACCCCAACTAACGGATATAAACAAATAGAACAGCATGCAGCAAGAGGTGAAAACTTCTCGGCCCTGAAAATGTATGAACTAGCCGTTCCGTACTTCCCGGAAAACGACAAACTCCTGAGGAAAATCTCCGACTTAAAAGACAAAGATAAAAAGACCACCACAATTAGGACCACAATGAGAAGCTCCTCAGATCTCACATCATCCCTTGACACTACTAATGGGAAACCCTCATCATACTCCTCCATTCGCCGGGTCTCCGTAACAGAAGAGACATTTGCACAAGCACCAGCGCCGATGCCAAGATCAAAGCCCAAACGAACCTTCGCCGTCTTCTCCGATAATAATAACGATGTACAACAGCAACCAGTTCCCCGCTCCCTACCAGCTATCAAAATGGAGGAAGATACCGCTTCAGAATACGAAGACGATAGAAGCGAAGAGGAATGGTCACTGAACACGCACCAGACGCCCCGGACAAAGAACCTCTTGAGGATAATCAACTCGGAGGATGTTTCGCAGATAATGAAGTTGAAGGTATGCCACAGCCACCACATCATGCCCAATCACTCGGCCCGCAGGATATCATATACTGACGATTTGGGGGTTTTATAGGGCGTTGGTAAAAAGCGCGCAGAAGCACTGGCCCAGGTTGTCAGAGAGCGTCGTCGGGCGGTTATGATGGACGATGATGATGACTTTCCCGCTATCAAAGATCTAGAAGAACTCGGGATGATAAAGGGTATTGGGCAAAATATGGTGGAGAATATGAGGAGTGGGCTTAGTGCTGCTTCATAGTAGTAGTAACTTGGCTCCGCCCCTTCTGCGAAAGGGGAGGAAGGAAGCATTGGAAATGGTAGAGTTTTGTTTATGCCTTAAGATTGCCTATATTTAGTTTTTGTTCTGCATTTTTGGGCCCCCGTTGGAGTGCGTGCGTGCGTGAATGCATATTAGCCGGGTTTGGTGAATCGGAGTTGTCTTGTTTTGTTCTGCTCTATTATTTTTTATATCACAGCTATCTTCTATTTCCCTTTCTTTTCTCTCTTCATCGTATTGTAATGATAAGTTCAGGTTTCCAGTTCCCTTATGGGTTTGTTTAATAGTGTGTATCAAACGTTTAGCGATCGTTGGACAAAGTTATTTGTACTGGTGCCAGAGTAGCTTGATAGGCGAACCCAATTCTCTACTATCGTACTTGAACAATTGCGCCATTTCCATTAGCACGCCTGCTGGACTTCTTTCTGCCTTCTTCCCCCCCTCTACAATACTCCTCCTCTAAAGTCATAGGTAATGATAAAGCAAACCAATGTACCGGATCTCCCTTTATTCCTTCCGTTCCAACATACTCGCACCCCAAAATCAGATATTTCTAGAAGTGATTTAGACAACGTGGGGACCGAGGACAGCCCACCAGAAGGAAAGACTCGAACAAAAAAAAAGCAAGGAAAAAAGTGTAAAACGCCAAGCAAATCATACATGAACGGGGGAATAGGTAGAGGCTGCAATCAAGCCCCCCCGATTTGCTTACACCGGTTTATATTCCACACCAAACTAAAAATCCTCGTGTCGTTTCGCTCCCTGGCTTTGGTCGCTATCGTTTCGCCGCTATCGTGAACAGTTCCAGGAAAGCAGGCATATATTTATGTAAACTTTACTCGCTCGGTCCCAATCCCAGGAATTTCAGGCTCCGGTAACCGCTGCTGGCTCCAGTTTGTAATCGTCAGTATGCAAGCCCTTCAACGCCTTCTCCCCATCTACGCTCAACCTAGGTCTCCCAGCGGCTAAGGCTGGGGCCTCGAAGAACCTTGGTTTCCATTCGACACCTTCCGCTGCTCTGGCAGCTGCCTTCTCGCGCTGCCTTTCCTCGATCTCCGATTTGAGCTGTGTGGCGCGGCTGTAGTCTCTGGCATGAATAGCTTCAGTGACGCCTTCCCACATCTTCCGAGACTCGTTTGGAAGCATAGCGTTTGGTGGTGGGCAAGTCTTTGGTTCAGGAAAAAGAGGATCCAAGTCTATCAATAGGTGCTTTTCCTGCGGATTCATTCAGAGTAAGAACAATGACCACTAGAAGAGCCTCTAAATAGGGGGGAGGCTTACGCTGGAACCTGGCACTGTGTAATACAATTGACTCATCCATGATCCCTCGATTTTGGCACGCACAAGCTTTGAGGGAACATCCTTAATCTTCTGTATACCATCGTCCTCGTGAGTATACTGATAGACGACTCCCTCGACCTTATACTTTGCCTTCCCGATCCAGGAATCGCCCAAATACTGCAGAATAGCCTTCAATTGTGTTTTGGGACAAGTTACGTAGCAGATGTCCTCGACATATAGGTTTAGAGTCCCTGAGAGATACAGCCGTGAATAAACATACTACTGGCCGCCTATGCTATACGTACCTCTCAAGAATCCTCCAAGGTTCACAGCGGGGTGGGTGAGTCGGTAGGATTCATCCCCACGCTTGTGCAAGTTGATGAAAATGCCGAGGTTATGCACCCCAGGAGTTACCCTAACTTTACGAGGTCAGCATACTGACTACCGGGAATATAAGTGTGTGGAATTGTATTTCACATACTGGAAGTCCCCGTAAACTTAGCGCTAATCTAAAATGGCGCTTTCGGTGAGCACTGATCATAGATTCCCCTCGAGTGTTTCCAAATCCATACCTGATCATATCCGTTCGCTGATACACCCTTTTCCGGGCAGTCGATGTAGAAGGCTGAGACAGGTGGATGATGGGAAGTCTGTTCCGTCAAAAACGAGACACGAACAGGCCCTTTGCTACCGGCCTGGGAAGGCTTGCTCGCCGCAGAATTCCGAGAGTTTCGGGAAGAGGGGCGGGAGGGAACCGGTGGTAGTGTCTCCTGGACATCCCAAGTGCACTGCTCCACCCAACGAATAGCTAAGTTAGCCTGTGGATTCCTAGTTGAGTTCGCAATGGGGAACGTGCTCTGAAAAATTCCCCTAATGTTGAATTATAGGGCTGCAGAGGGAAAGGTCAGCAACTGCACCGGAGCGCGGTGTATTTAGCTATACAAGGTTATCTGTAAATTTCTTACTTTGCATGGCTTTCCCTTGACGAATTTCTTCAAAAATGGGTCCAGGTTAGCTTTTACCCACACCACGGTTATCTTCATTATCTGACCAGATCTTTGGTAAACCAAAACCTTAAAACTCCCAGGAAACGTTCCAGTTCATCGTCGGATTCGCCAATGCTAAACAATATTAGTATAGAAGTGATAGGAGTATTTTCCATCATTCACCTAGCAAAAGTTTCAGGACGATCCAAGTAATTCCAATATTCTTTTTCAGCAATTCAGTATGTAGCGCTCACCCACTCACTAAGTAACCCAATAATCTTTTTCTCACCTAAGTTGGGTACGGGTTCAAGCAACTGACTCGGAAGTGAAAAGCGGACAGAGGCAATGTCGGCCACTCCGACGAAACGTCGCAAAATACCAAGCAGAGTCCTAGGCCCAAGAAAATTGATGATTAGCTGGTGGCCTAAGGGGCGAATCAGTAGAGAACCACATACCTTAATTTTGATTGATTCTCTGCCTCGGAACCTGTGTTCGAGGCGGTTCCTGGAGGTGTTGCAGTGGGTGTTGGGGCGGAGGAGGAAGGGGTAAGAGGTGTGTTTTCCATGGCGGATTTTTGACGATGATTTCTCTCAAGCGAAGAAGGGGGGAATCTAGGGAGCGGGGCTGCGGAGAGAGTGACGAAGATTTGGGGGGGTGGGAAGAGCCTAAGAGCTCTGATAGATATCTGGCGGTAGGATAGTTAGTCGTCAACCCCAACCCCTTGTCCCCTTCACTAGTGTCTTGGCATCAGGGCACAAACTTCCAAAGGATCCAAACCCCGAACCTCTTTAATTGCCAAGATCGAGTGACTGGTGTGTCCACAGTCAGAAAATGGGAAGAGCCGATGACCAGCATCCCGATCCAATAAAGTAGCGCACGCTGAACGAAGCCGGGATGGAATGCCTACTATGTAAATTATGCCTCCAACATAGATTGAAATCGCTCTACATACCATTACCGGTATTTTGCCCGAAAAAAGAAGAATTCTGACAAGGCTGAACGTGATGATAGGTAAGTTACGAGTACTTGTACTCGAGTACACATGACTCTGTGGATGAGACAATATGGAGGGGTCATCACTACGAGTACAATAACGCCTCTATGGGCAAAGCCATACCACCAAAACGAAAGCATAATGTACGGTACTTACGGAGGTACAGCTCCTAAGTTTTGTATGTTACACCGGTTGCTAACAAAATGCCCACTGCGAGTGTAACATACAAAACTTAGGCGCTGTACCTCCGTAGCTTCTGTAACTGAAGAGGGGCTACCCGTGCTGCGCCAATCTTTTGAGCCCCATCTACGCGTACCGGTATCATAGTTTGCTGGCCTCTGGTGTAACTCATATAACAGCTGTAACTCGTGGCAGGCAGATATTCACTATAAGCGCCAGCAAATGTGATCTATCATTCTGTAGCTGGAACCGATAATTGGGGCTGCGATAAAGTGCCTGAGCTTTCCACCCATGAATCACGATAACCAGGTCATCAGATGTCCTACGATAGTACTCGTACTACTACTGGTAGTACAGTAGAGTAGGTGACAAGTGCCCGTTCGATTCGACCGCCGCATAATCTTTCGGCTGGTCCTGGATATATGAACCAACTGGTGCCGAAATGCTATTATGTGAGTATTGTACTTGTGCTGACCTTTTCTGGTATTATGATATGTACATACCACACGGTGGTGACTTACCGGTAGTGCCCTACTGTCTATCTGTGCACTGTGCTCGAGTTTGAGCACTCGCGGTCTGGCTGGCCCGCCCAAGAGATGCCGGGTCAGCAACATCACAATACCACCACAGACTACAGTACCGGTACTGCAGCTCCAGACACACGCACCCCATCCTTCTCAGGGAAATATGATGAATCTATGATACTGTGCCAGTATGCATATCTATCAAAGGACAGAAGTGGAGCGTCCCTGGGGTACTGGCCGATTTCAAAAGTATTCGGACGCCTTGGCGCGAATTTGTATGAGGCTTGGCGCCAAGGTGTCCGGATATTAAAAAATTAGTTTTGTACTAGTACCGTACAGTTAACCTCCCCAATACCGGTGCTTCTGGATGGAGCCTTTTAGTCTTGGCGTACCAGTGAGCTCCTGGTCACAGTTTTCGCCTAATTAAGCCAAAGTGCCAGCCGCATGGCATCCCGTGCTGGAGAAACATGTGCCAAGACCCCATTTCCAAGTTCTCGACGCGTCTCACTGGGCAAGGTGACCAGGTGTGAAAGCCATAGCTCTAGATAGACTACCGTATTGTCGTCACACCTTGAGCGCGTCTCCCTTATTGATCCACCTTTTTCATCCCAACTCAAGTTTTATCGCTCCCACATTCCATCTCGAATTCTCTAAGCCCGATACCGGTTGCTGAGTATTTGTGCAATGGGATCTCGCCCTGAGCTTAAGGTATACATGCTCGCCATTTGGGCTCCTTTTATTGTGTTTTGCCCCCAATTAATCGCTATTCTAGGTTGAGGATGAGAGTGCCTTTATTTCCTTTTTCAACAGTCTTCCCGAGACGGATGCCATTCGACTCTTCGACAGAAACGACTACTACACTGCCCACGGGCAGGATGCTATATATGTTGCTCAGACGGTAGAGTTTTAATCTGAGCCGCCCTTCGTGCTTCCGGTGCTGATTGCTCCCCTCATAGATCTATAAAACTACATCCGTCATCCGACAATTGGGCAGCTCGAGGAACCCCCTTGAGTCATGTACTCTATCCGTTACCGCCTACCGCAATTTCCTTCGCGAATGCCTCTTCCAGAATAGAAAGCGGGTGGAAATATGGGGAGCAAAATTGAGGAATAAGTGGGGCATTACGAAGAAGGCTTCTCCTGGAAATCTTCAAGATGTTGAGGATGATTTCGCCGGCCAGATCGATTCATCTCCCATTATCCTTGCTGTGAGGATATCAGTCAAGGGAGAGGAGCGGAATGTTGGTGTTTGTTTTGCAGATGCCAGTGTTCGGGAGCTGGGCGTGAGCGAGTTTGCCGATAACGACCTATACTCCAATTTCGAAGTAAGTGATCTCTAGGAGCTGTTAACCGAGGATTCCGCTGTAGCTAACCTTTAGCTTAGTCTCTCATCATCCAACTTGGTGTCAAAGAGTGCGTTGTTCAATCGGATGAGCAGAACAAGGATTATGAACTGGGAAAACTTCGAGGAATTATCGAGCGCTGTGGGATAGTTATGACCTTTCGGAAGGCTTCCGAGTTTTCGGTCAAAGACATCGAGCAAGACCTCTCCCGACTTCTTACAAGTGAAATTGCTGCCGGTGTCTTACCACAGGTGGAAAACAAGCTTGCCATGGCAGCTGCTTCCGCCTTGATACGATATCTACAGCTTATGAGCGACGATCTTAACTTTGGCCAATACCGTCTTTACCAACACGATCTTGCCCAGTATATGAAGTTGGATGCATCAGCAGTTAAAGCGCTTAACTTGATGCCTGGACCCCGAGATGGTTCAAAGAATATGTCGCTATACGGCCTTCTTAATAAGTGTAAGACCGCCATAGGGACCCGGCTGCTGGGCCAATGGCTTAAGCAACCGTTAATGAGTCTTGAAGAAATCAAAAAACGGCAATTTTTGGTGGAAGCGTTCGTTGAGGACACTGAACTCCGGCAGACGATGCAGGAGGAGCACTTAAAGAGCATACCAGATCTTTACCGGCTCTCTAAACGATTCCAAAAAAACTTGGCAAACTTGGAAGATGTTGTCAGAGCATACCAAGTTGCCATCAGAATCCCGGGGTTCATTTCAACCTTTGAAGGTGTGATGGATGAGACGTATAAAGACCCGCTTGATCTGCGATACACAACCAAACTACGGGTAGAACTTTCCTCCAAAAGGCTAGGTGCCTCTGCTAACATGGCCTTTAGGAAATATATGGCAACTTGGAAAAGCTACAAGAGCTGGTCGAAACCACTGTGGACCTTGATGCTCTTGATAATCACGAATTCATTATCAAGCCAGAATTTAGCGATGATCTTAAATTGGTTCGGGATAAGCTGGATAAACTGAAGAGGGCAATGGACACCGAGCACCACAGAGTCGGAAGCGATCTGGGCCAGGAGGTTGACAAGAAGCTTTTCATGGAGAACCATAAGACATATGGGTGGTGTTTCCGTTTGACCCGTGCCGAGGCAGGTTCAATAAGGAATCAGAAGGAATATAGAGAAATATCAACCATGAAGAATGGTGTTTTCTTTACGACCACTGTCATGCAGGATCTGAAGCGGGATTTTGATAAGTCAACGTACATATATAACAAGACACAGAGCGGACTAGTGGATGAAGTTGTCACCGTAGCATGTGAGTTTCCGTGGGGTCGGTGTATTCCATCTCCCCTGAGTACTAATACCTTATAGCCTCCTATTGCCCAGTTCTGGAAGAATTGGCCGCCGTGCTAGCCCATCTAGACGTTATTGTTAGTTTCGCTCACGTTTCGGTTCATGCTCCATCACCGTATGTCAAGCCGAAGATGCATGCAAGAGGAGAGGGAAACACTATTTTGAAGGAAGCCCGACATCCATGCATGGAAATGCAGGACGACATTCAATTCATCACGAACGATGTCAGCTTATGCAGAGGCAGCTCGGAGTTTTTGATAATCACAGGTCCCAACATGGGTGGTAAATCCACTTACATCCGGCAGATTGGCGTCATCGCTCTAATGGCCCAGGTTGGATGCTTCGTTCCATGCTCCGAGGCGGAATTGACGATTTTCGATTGTATACTTGCTCGCGTCGGAGCCAGCGACTCGCAAATGAAGGGTGTGTCCACATTCATGGCCGAGATGTTGGAGACCTCGACTATCCTCAAGTCGGCTACTTCCGAGTCCCTGATTATCATCGATGAGCTTGGGCGAGGTACCAGTACCTATGATGGGTTCGGGCTTGCTTGGGCTATCTCAGAACACATTGTCAAGGAAATTAGGTGTTTTGCGATGTTCGCAACTCATTTTCACGAATTGACGGCGCTAGTCGACGAATACCCCTCCGTAAAGAACTTGCACGTCATTGCACATGTTGGGGACAAGGACGCGAGGGAGGTGACTTTGCTTTATAAAGTCGACGAAGGTTTGCGAGGATATCCCCCGTGACCAGTCAAAGGATGTTCTAACAGTGTGCGGTTATAGGCGTTTCCGACCAGAGCTTCGGTATTCATGTCGCGGAACTTGTTCGCTTCCCACAAAAGGTAATCAACATGGCCAAGCGTAAAGCAGACGAACTCGAAGACTTTACCGGCAAACACGAACAGAAGGCATCCAACTGTACCAGAGAGCAGATTGCAGAGGGGTCGGCTCTGCTAAAAAAGGTATTGGTCGAGTGGAAAAACAAGGTGGAGGACTCGGGGATGACCCCCGCTCAAATGAGGGGTGAACTCATAAAATTGATCCAAGCACCGGAGCACAAGGAAGCTTTGGATAATGATCCATTCTTCCAATCAGTTAAGGCCCTGTAGTTGTATTTTAGTGGTGACTGTTTTTTATCACGAGTGGCGTTTCGATTTCTCACATGTATTATTAGCCAGACATCGCACTCGGGTACTTGCATGGTATCATATGTTACAAAATAGACTTTTCCTTCTTTCTCGAGCCGGAGCTTTTACAATTGAATACTCATATCAATCGTCAAACATGGTGGAAGTTGGTCGCCTCAAGCCTAGGTCCACTGAATGAGCGACGGACCTTCAAGCAATTATCCACTTTAGTCTGTAGGCTCTCACACAGTTACTAGTAGTAGGGCGTTTAAATATTCGCTAAAAGATAAAACAGGACGGGATACCGAAGGATTGCGAGACGGACCCTTTAGCACAAGAAACACAAGCACCAGCCAGGGGCGATGCGCCGTCCTCGCACGCCAGTTTGGCAAGTCCGGGTACCGGTATGGCGTGTCCAGTGCAAAACTACTGCTAGGTCGATAATAACCTACAATAATAAGAATAGGGATAGTGAACCGGAAGAACTCACCGGCCATAAGAAAGGCTAAGAGATCTGTACTGAGAGGGCTAGGACGAGTAGTAAGAAGATTAGAGTCTTACTACCGTATCCATGTCGCGCGCATCGTTGTGAGGCACGCCATGCGTTAGTGGGAGAAGCAGGTAGAGAGAGAAGAAAATGACTAACTAGCAGCGACGCAATACGAAGTAAGTATCGATTATAATTTGAAGCGGTGGGGATGGAGGTTCGCGCACAAACTGGGAAGAGCAGCCAGGAATTGGTTAGCTTCGTGAAGAGGTACGGGGGGGTTCGCAGCACTTACATTCTATTGAGGAAAACAAGCATGAAGTTAGTCCGAAAAGCAGACCTGAATGTTTTTTTAGATTACATGCGATCTTCAGAGGCGGGTGAGATCTATCAGTAAAGTAGAAACAAGAAGACCAGAGAGCATGCAGGTCGGATGTGTCCATAAAAATCGGAAACTAAGGGTGGCAAAACAGGGATCCAAGAGATCGGGAAATAAGATTGTCAGGAAAGAAGCGAGGGGTTGCTGGATATTTTAAAGAGAGGTGATATTGCACTGAGTGATCCGATATGACATCAAGTTAAAGCAAAGAGCCTGAGAGCTTACAAGATATAATCAAATTGAATCGACTAACATACAAACACTTTCGTTGAATGAGACTTGCATAATAATAATAATAATAATAATAATAATAATAATAATAATAATAATAATAATAATAATAATAATAATACTTGGAAATTCATATGTAGCAGATCATAAATATCAGAAAAGAGCTCGGGCAAAATATCGGCTCATAGAGGTATACTTAGTAAAAATATATGTGTGCGGGAAATAGCTGGAATAAGAATATAGTTTAGCAAAAAGGAAGAGTGGCATATAGAAGAGGCTCCGTTCTGCATGTACAGTCGTGTCTGAAAAGTCTATGTACCCCTCACGGCAATGGCACTACCACTACAAACAATAATATTGACCACAACAAAAAAAAAAATATGAGTACAATTTTAAAATAGATAATAGTAGAAATAGAAAAAAAAAACAGTTTCCCAATGCTACCATTTTGTATGGCTTCCATCTGCATCTAATACAGCCTGAAGTTTCTCAGGCATTCTCTGAATCTATTCATCAAATGTCTCTTGGGGAATGAGGTCCCACTCTTCCTTTGCTGCCTGAAATAATTCAGCAGCACTATGGGCCTTCTCTCAACCTTGGAGAATCACTTTCTGAGTGCTCTTTTGAGAATTGCCTAGGTATTCTCAATAGGATTGAGATCTGGTGAGTTGGGAGGCCAAGCCAATCTTTGATCTCTACAGTCCTCTTGCAATTTTTTGTTTTCTGCTCCATTATGCCATGATGCATTATCAGCAGCCATATAGATAGTTTGAGGAGCTCTGTCTATGGCTTCTATGAAAAGGATGAGGTAGGGTTGGTGAATCTCAGTTGCATATTGGTGGGAATTGAGATCAAGTCTGTCTCTTTTACTGGTTCTTTCCTCCTCAGTCCTCTTCCTTACAAGAATGAGCCCAGTTCTTCCTCCATGCATTATTGCAGCATATACATCTATGTTGGTACGCCCTGACTTAAAGCTAGGCTTTAAGTTCTTTTCTTCCAACTCTTTACCTGGTTTAAGTCTGACCTTTCTTCCCACAGGATTTGGATCATATTCAATTGTGGCCTTATCCACAAAAACCACCCATTTCCAAACTCTTATCTAGTTCCTCCTCACTCTAGCAAACTCCTTTCTCTTCTCCTTCTGCTCTTTTTACCAAAAAGGCTTTTTCCTAGATATCCTGAGCTTAAATCTAGCTTCTTTGGAAATTTTGCCAACAGTATCTTTACCAAGTCCAATATTGGCTTTTTGAGTAATATCTCTTAGAGCTAAATAAGGCTCAGTATCAATAATATCAAGAATTACTTGCCTTTTAGCATCAGTAATCTTGGTTGGTCTGCCAGATTTGGGGGTATCAGGGATGTTTCCATCTCTGGATTTCACATTTTTGACTACTGTTGAAACAGTTGACTTGGAGAAGTTCATAAGCTTTGAAGTTTTATCATACCCCATATCAGTACGTTTATAGAGGGCATAGATTTCCCTTTTCTGGTCTTTTCTGAGGGTTTGGGAGTGTGGTAGTGCCATCGTAGGGAGGAATGTTGAGGTGATCGTTGGTTGCAGTGTTGCCATGTTGGGGTATATAGACTTTTCAGACATGATTGTACCAACAAAAATATATTACAATAAAAGTTGAAAATAGCATATAATAATATTATACTAATAAAAATATTCAGAGAAAAAAATAAATATATATGTTCAGCAAATATGCTACAGGTATGTGAAAGAAAAAGAAAAATAAAAGTCATACAATTGAGCTTAGAGTAAGTATGATATCTAACAAAAACTATAATAGTGCTAAGATTTCTGTGATGATTGTGTAACAGCAAGCAGTTTCAAATAGGCAGCATGCCTATGGCGTGCCTATCAGCTCAACATAACATATCCGCTCAATATGACATTCTCCTATACAACTAATTTCAAAGCCAATTTATCCACCAGAATAGGTTCCCGAATTCTAGAGAGATATGTTGATGTTGATGCAAGAATCCAAGATGCTTGTAAAAGGTATTTCAAAACCGAAAAGCCTAATGTTGCTATATTGGCCTGTGATTTTCAAGTCCTGAAAGCAAGATTGTATGCCTGTATCAAGGGATGCAAATTAAAATCCCTATGCTGTGTCACAAATTGACATCTTTCCAAGGCCAAGAAGTTAGCCATCTGCCTTTACCTAAAACAACTTGATACTATTGGGACCTCTGTAAGAGTTCCAATGGTCACAGGTTGTACAAACAGGATTTTGAAGAAAAAGTATAAATGTGCTTTAATTCAACAAAGTCCTCAAGAAGTGCCCACTAGAGTTGACCCTTACTGAACTGGGTGATTCCTTGAAAGACATCCAGAATTTTTTATATGAAAGCAGAGAACGCTAGATTGAAAATTGAATAAACGCACACTACTTGAAGGAATTACTTACTTGGTTTACAAAATATAAGGAAATCTGCAAGTAAAAAGTAATTCAAGTTGAAGAGAGATACAATTTCAATGAGACTGGCTTTAGGATAGGAATTGGCAATAGATTTCTACCCAGTAACTTTACTTGTGTAGAGTAGAAGCACTTTGACAGGATAGGATCTTAACACCCCCATCGGAAATCTTTGGTTGTCATGCAGGATACCTTGCAGTTGCAAGTAGTATTGGTAGAAAATCACTCAATACCAGAAATAACTTTGTCAATAATAGGAGTTGAACACGTGATATCCAGAGAGGAATTATGTGATATTCCAATTGAGCTAAACTGAGACAGATATGTGTGATGATGTGTGGGCCCTATTAGGGGGACAGAGGTGGGTATTGGAGACCAGAGATTCCAATTCAGATCTGGATTCCCCTACTTAGGGTGGTTCTTAGGTATTAAATCTTGGTGTTCCTAACACCAATAGCCTCTTCAGGGGTGTGAACAAAACCTATTTGGAAGTAAGTTTTTTTTCTATTTTGTTGAATTTTGTTTTCAAGATTATAAAAACTTACAAGATAATGATTGTCTAAAGATAGTTCTAAGTATTGACATAAGGAGTCTCCACTATATGACCTCCTAGCGGGTTATTTTCTTGGAGTATGTCCTTTAGGATAGTTTACTTGTATAGCATTTATTCAATTCTATGTAGAGAAAGCTGAAGTAGCTTACTATGTACTAGTCAATTCTGCTAGCCTTTCATATTCTCAGTTATTGGAAAAGTTTCCGGACTCAATAGACTTGGATTCTGATAGTAGCCTGATGAATAATGAGGATATTATTTATAAAGTATTTAAAGAGAGAGTTTGTAACAATCTCCCTTCGGATAGTTAGTTTTTAGTGATGGGAAATAATAATTTTCTTCTTTATCTGCTATATGATCTCTCTTAGGCCAATGTCTATGTTACTGATAGTACAAGACTGATATCTTCTATTTATAATGCCTATTGTAAGCTTTCTCTAACTTTGCCTTTCGTAAAGGCTTCTCATCATAATAATAATAAAAAATGTGATAATAGTAAAGAATATAAAGATGTTTTGCTATATTCGTAAATACATAAGTAATAACTAGGAAAAGTACTTAGAATTTAGCCTAATTTTATTTATACTAGTACTGCCAATACTGGCATATAACTAGTCTCCCCCGTATCCCATAAAATAAACTATCTAAAATATACTACTGCAGACTATTCTGCCTCGTGACCACTTCTCTCAAATATAAATCCAAAAATCACTCCCTATTGGGCTCACAGGTACTTGCAGCAACTATTGCTGCACCAGATTTACACATCTTCCCATCTTGCTACCCAACCACCACCTCATAACCTCACCCCTATCCACCCTTAATACCATCTGACCTAAATATTCAACAAAGGAAACTTACAGTCTATTCCAACATCCTACTGTTCTCTTATAATGCAACCTGAGATCAAGATACCTTCTCGTCAAAACCAAATAGTAAAAGAGGCAGTGGAGCACTTTCAATAACTCGTTCACCTTTGCCTACCTTAAGATTACCAATGTTCTTGTTACCAGGTCCAATACATTCTATAGCTGGTGTTGAGAATGCCAAAACTGGTTGTGATAAGTCTGGAGGTCCTGAGGCCGTTTCTTAAAGTGTTCAGTAAAGATAAAGTGTTTTTAGGTCACTGTGGTAGAAATGGACATACTACAGGAAAGGAGATTGTACTATCATTGGTTGGGTAAGAAGAACTACTTCTTCGGCAAGGTTACGATGTGCAGTAGTACGCAACCACTGCCAGTATGCTTTCTCTTGCACTGGGTACAGGTTATCGGGTCTTCTACCATTGCAATTCTGCCTTTCCTTTCCACTATCAGTATGCCATCAAAGAGGTTACCTGCTATAACGAACTCCTTGTCTATCCCCTTACCATGACGAGGGATTTTCAAGCCCAACCACCTATGGTTCACCTACCAGGATTTTCACCTTGAGATGGCTGAATTGTTATACAAGTTTTTGTTAGTGGGATGCCTGCTAGTATAGCGGAGGCACTCAGTCTAGTAGTGTCTATCTTTCTTCCCATCACAGCTACCATGGCTGATCAAGCCTGTCCCACTGCGGATTCTTAACAAAATGTAGGCATCTCTGTGGGTGAGGCCATGGAGGTGCTAGGGTGCCTTAGGTTTATGAGCGTAATACCTATGTCCTTTCCTGTCGTGCCAGGACTCCTATTCTTCCTAGCATGATTATCAAGCTATGACCGTGTGTCCGATCCTGAAGCTGACCCCTTTCCAAAGCAGTGGTCACAAAGAACATTCCATACTGGCCTTAGCTTACAGGTCAACTATCTCATTGCCAGTGATGCCTATATGACCAGGGACCCAACCAAGACTAATGTCAGAGAAGGCACTAAATAGCAGTGCCATAACTTTCCACAACTTAGCTGAGTCATCTGCTAAAAGCATGTTGTCAACTAGGGTGAAGGCCAGAACACAGTTCAAGAATACATGAACTCGATGTCCCTTAGCCATATCCTGAGCATGTCGGAGGACACAGATCACTGCAAACAGCTTGCATTCAACAATACTTTGTGATGGGGGGACCAAGCACTAATCAATACAGGTCATGGCCCTTTTCTCAAATACTACCCATGGCATACTAGCCCCCTCACAGGACTTTGACCTCTCTGTGTATACGACCAAATTTCAGGATATACAGATGTCTGTATATAGTAAATAGTAACATAGAGCTATTACCGCCTTGCGTTTCCCAATTAAGCCCGCTGGGTAGTGGGTGAGTTCCTGATCTATGGTCTGCTAATCTATCACTATATCTTCCTTCTTCCAATCCAGCCTTATCTTACTGAATCAAAGATGATGGTCACAATACTAGTAGTTAATGAACTAACTGTAACACCTTCGCTGTAGGTAACTGTAACGATCCCTCTCTGGATAGTTAGTTCTTGGCGACGAGGAACGATACTTCTCGTTTCTATCTATTTCTTCCTTTGTCTTACGATAGCTCTAGGCCTCTGCCTACGTTACTGATAGTACACTTTGTCTTCTATCGGGAACGCCTATCGTAAGCTTTCTCTAACTCGTCTTCATGGAGAACCTTCCTTGACATAACAATAACGCCGCAGTAAAGATAAAGATTGTAAAGGTGTTATATATTTGTTTAAAGTAAGAAGTAGGAAAAGTACTTAGAATTCAATCTAATTTTATTTAAACTCGTACCGCCAACACTGGTATATGACGAGCCCCCGCCGGCACAGGGATGCCGCTAACCGGCATACCACTAATCCTAGGCTAACTAAGTCTACGGTCCTACACCTGCCATCCCCGAGTCATGCCCGCACGGAAACTAATTACAAGACCATCAAACAACCCAGCGCCCTCCCCGTTCCAAGTCCGTAGCCCCTCTGGTATGAAGCCAACCAGCACCAAGCGTAGCCGAAGCCGAGCAAGAGACTGACCCAACCAGGTTCCTCGTCCAACAAAATCAAAATCACTACCACCCTGTCTAAATACCGTCCCGCAACACCTCCACCACAGTAGAAAACCAACAACAAAACCAAAATAATTATAAACTACAGGCGACACAATAGCAGAGAGGAGGTGACCAACATGTCCACCTCTTGCATCCGCATGCCAGGCCGTCGACCCTATAAACCCTCTTTGCCAAGTGCCTCCGAGGAGCGTAATGGTGAGGAGGACCTGTACCCGCTGCCTGTCCCCCAAAACAAACTCATAAACAAAGGAAATACATAGAGGTGGTGACAGACCGAAATAGTCAGTGGGGCCTATCTCCCACCCATGGTGCCTTGCCCCTGCCAGCCATGCCCATTGCCAAACCAAAGAAACCAAACAAACTTCCACAACAACCAGCACGCAGAACCCAAACAAGTCCAACCAGGTGGTCGGAACCCACTATCCGCACAGGTGGCCATCAGTCCAGCGGTCCGTCGGGGAGCTTTACAGCACTCAGCAGCTTCGCCCAGCAGCCCAAACCGGTCCGGAAACACTTAATTAGACATCGCCCAACCTGACGCATGCCCGACCGGTGCTCGCAGGTGCCTCTCCCCCCCCAATCAGCCCCCCCCAAGCCCCACACACCAGACGCCACAGAGCCCATCCAGCCCCCCCAGTCCCTCAGACAGATTAACCATCCGACGACCATAGGACAGCCTATACCCAGCCCCGTCAGGCAGCCACTGATCTTGGCCACACGAACAGAGCCCCAACCCCCAGCACCATATAGCTGAAGGGAGCCCACCAGCCACAGCCGGGAGCCACAAAGGAGGCAGCACCAACACCCGAAAGCACAGGCACCAGCCATACCATCCAACCCAGCCGAACCGAAATCCAACCGAGTCGGGAAAG
Source organism: Tuber melanosporum (assembly GCF_000151645.1). NCBI lineage: Eukaryota > Fungi > Ascomycota > Pezizomycetes > Pezizales > Tuberaceae > Tuber > Tuber melanosporum. The sequence goes on from NW_003298919.1 coordinate 520,874, forward strand.
AGTAAGCAGAGCCAGCCAAAGCCAGCCCCACAGGTCCGGCAACAGGCACGGACCGAACAACAGGCAAGAGGCATCCCCAACTGACGTGACAAGAAGGGGAAGGGCGAACGAACAGAAGCAGACAAACGGAAGGTATGCCCCACTTGCAATGGGTGAAGCTGCCAACCACAGACCACAACTGAACCACCCAGACGTACAGACAACGCGAGTGCCTGGCAGCCAATCGTCCCACACCACCCCAGGCAGCAAAGAAAAACCACTCCAGGGGGTAAGGTTTTTCAGGGTCAAAGCCATCCCCACTGTAGCTAGGAGGTGACACCTGACTGAACCACCGTATATGCCGCAAGGACAAAACTTCCAAGGGAACGGTGATAAACAACATCGTAGGATTCTGACCGTAGAAACATAAAGTAACGAGGCAGGGAGGGGCCGGTGAGGCCCCCTCCCTTGAGGAAATGATGCGGCCGGTACGACGAGTTGATACTTGGGAAGGTCATCAGTCTAACCCAAGGGCGTTTTGTATCGCGTGAACTAAGGACTCCGTTAAAACCCAACAAAAGACATGAGCTGGCCCAAAGAATGACACGGGTGATCCCCCCAAACACAATGTTCAATCCCCCCAATCGAACGCGAAACCTGCGAGTAGACGATATACAGGAAGCCGTAGACATTTTACCGAAAGGGGCTCGTATGCGACCGTGATGAGTGCTCGAAGTGCCAGTATCGTGAGATAACCAGTCCAACGAAATGAGACGCAAACAAGTTATCCGCCACGCAACGCCTAACAGACCTCAACACCAAAGACCCCAGGAACTACTGAGCGAACTCAGATATCTCCCCCAGAATCAAAGGCATCAAGGCCCACCATGATGGCGAAAGAAATGCTCGGGGCGAAGTGACGGCAAGGACGAGGAAAAGTACTTAGAACAAAGCGTGAAGAACCTATCCTTCTCGGCCGCATCGGCCTCCTTATATAGTGTTCTTCCGCCCATAGTCATGTGACCTAAAGTGGTCACATGTGCGAAACAAAATCATAACAAACTAATCATGTGACTAACATGATCACATGTTCAAACCCCATGACCTCATAGTGAGGTCATGTACGAAAAACTCATAAACCAATCATAACACAATAAATCAATCATATGACTCGACCGAGTCATATGTGCAAAACATAAATCATATGCATAAGGCTTACCCACAAGGCATACTCGCAAGATACACTTGCAAGGCACACTCGCCCTATGTACGTCCCACGACTCATATTTGAGCCATGTGCGAAAGCATCACAAATCCCACACATAACAAATCATATGACCCAAATGAGTCATATGTGTGAAACAATAACGTACCTGTGACTCATAACTATGCGTTACGTGAAAACCCTTTCCTCGCTAAGCCACGTTTGTGACATTAGCTCTCCTCCTCCTAAGCCTGAATCCTATCAGGCTTTTTCTCCCAGTTTCAATAGTTCCCGTCCTGCCGAGCGCATGGTCCTTCTCAGCTTGTGGAACTTTTCGTCTGCCGTCCTCCATCTGACCCTTACAGATTCCAGAGTCAGATTCGCCATCTCGATCGTGTGACGCTGATTGTCGTTCAGCTGTCTAAGCTCCGCGATTGTTTTGTCGTTTGCCGAAATTGTGGCCCAGTTGTTCTCGGAGTCCCCGGATCTGCCTGTGTAGGCTCCTGAAATCCGGTTCCATGTCTGCTGAGGAGTTTTGGGCCCTTCCCTCCTTGGACCGCATCCTCGCGGCCCATGCCTTTCTGGCATCTTCTCCTTCCAACTCTTTTCTGTGCCCTGTGCATCCTGCACCCCTTTCTGAAGCATTGTTGCTAATGCTTCAGGACGTGGTCTGGGCGTGGGCCACGCTTGCGACATTCTCTCGGGAACCATCCCGAGCCTTCTTTGTCACCACAATGTATTTGGCAACAGTCATCATAGCATACCGTCCATGACATGGCGTTATGCTGTGCTTGTCTTTCCCTTTCCTTGAGTTCTTGGTCGGTTGGCCCCACGAATGAGTATTCAGGGCTGGTGGGTGTGGTTTGGCGGGGGCTATCGCCCCAGCCCTCGTGTTGCTGCAACGGCGCGGGAGTCTTTCCCTCTCCTTTGTCTTGGTTGAACGTGATCGTCACCTGGGCTGGGCTTGCCTGGGTATCGCTGGTGGAAGGTTGAGATGGCATCTTGTGAGTTTTTGAAGTTGTGTGCGAAGTACCAAGTTTTATCGTGTTCAGGAGAATATTCTGTCCACTTGGCTCGGTATTGGAGGTGACCGTGGAAGAAGTGGGAATTGACTATTTCGTTGAGCTCATATTCTGGTTCTCTGTCGAGTTCAATCAGAGGGGGAGGAATAAGTGTTTGTGAAGGAAACTTATTGTCGTTGTGTAATTCGAGGAGTGAGATGTGGAATGTATTGTGTATTCGCATTGAGGGGGGAAGGTCGAGTTTATAAGCTCGGCTGCCCACTTTTTCCAATATCCTGAAGGGTCCGATTTTCTTGTAGTCCAATTTCTTTGATGGTCGTGTCGTATGGATATTGCGCGGTATTAGCCGTACCATATCTCACGGTTGTATGTTTGGATCCGGTCTTCGGTGCTTATCTTATTGTTCTTTTTGCCGTTGTTGTACTTGACTCATCTCGTATTGTAACGTTTCGTGTAGTTTTCCCATATCCGTTTTCTCCGGTATTACATCATTAATCGTATGATATGTGGTCTGACTTTGTGGATGTTGTCCGTAATTTGCGAAGAAGGGTGTCGTGCCATTGTTTCTTGCTTTCCCTTGTTGTATGCGAATTCCGCCATTGATAACAGCTTGTACCAATCATCTTGTTGATAATTGATTTAAGCCCTTAAATATTGTTCGAGTATCACATTTACCCATTCCGTTTGTCCATCCATTTGTGGGTGGAACGCTGTGCTCATTCTGTTTTGTATTCCTATTTCTCCGATTACGTTTTTCCATAGTCCCGATGTGAATAGTGTTCCTCGATCGGTGATGATATTCTTGGGTAGGCCATGAAGTCGGAAGACCTCTCTGAAGAAGGTTTGTATAAAATCCCTCGTGTTAATATCTTTTCTAATTGGAATAAAATGGCTCATTTTGGTCAGACGATCCACCACGACCAGGATGCTATCGCAATTTTCCGATGTTGGTAGGTCCGTGATGAAATCCATAGTAATTGTTTCCCATGGTTGTTCGGGAATTTCGTTTGATTTTAGTAATCCATATACTGCGTGTTTAGCCGTTTTCGTTCTTTGGCATATGTCGCAGTTTTTAACATATCATTTGACATTTTCACACAGTCCTGGCCAATAGAATGACCTTGTGATGAATTCAGTGGTTTTAGCCGTTCCCCCATGTCCTGCCGTTCGGATATCGTGGTGTTGTCGTATGATGTTTGTCCTTATCTCCTCTTCTTCCCGGACCCATTGTTTTCCGTTGTACCACATATTTCCGTCCTTCCATTGGCATAAACCCAGAGCAATTCCTTTCATCTCTTTTTTTCCTTTCTCCAAGGCTTCTCTTATTGTCTGAATTGTTTTGTCTTTCTCGTTTACGTTCTCGATTCCTCTTTCCTCTGTTGATGTGAATTGGATAACCTCCATTGCCTCAAAGTAGGTTTTTGGTAATAGTGTTCGTGTTTTTTGTTTGATTCTTTCATCTTCTTTCGTTTGTGGTTTGTTGCTTGCAATCCTTGTGAGAGCATCTGGCTTTCCACTTTCTTTGCCTGGTCAGTATTGGATTTTGAAGTTGTATTTGCTGAGGTGTTCCATCCATCTTATCTGGTGGTCGTTCAGTTCTTTCGTAGTCATGAACGGTACCAGGTTCGTGTGGTCGGTTAGAATTCGGACAGGATGGTTGTTGTTCGAAATGTATCTTCTCCATTCTTTTAATGCTTGAACTATTGCTAATAGTTCTTTGTTTGCAACATCGTAGTTGCATTCTGCGGGAGTCATTGTCTTGGATTGATAGGACACTGGCCTCCATTTTCCATTGTCGCATTGTTGCGATAGTATGCCTGAGCATACATATTTTGAGGTGTCCGTCTCGATCATTGTCCTTTGGTTTGGGTTGAAATGGACCAATATGGGTGCCGATGTTAGATGCGTTCGTATTGCATCGTATGCTTTTTGTTCCATTTCTCCCCATTCCCATTTCTTGTCTTTTTTTGTTAGGTTATAGAGTGGTTTTGCAAGCCTGCTAAACCCTTCTATGAACCTTTGATAAAAGTTGCAGAATCCCATAAAGCATTGAACATCTGTTTTGTTGTTTGATTTTGCCCAATCCCATATGGCTGCTGTCTTGAAAGGGTCGACCTTGACCCCACTGCGATTAATAATGAATCCAAGATATTCCGTTTCTTCTTTATGGAATTCACATTTTGTTGGTTTGATCTTCATTCCTGATCCTTGTATTGTGGCCATGATATTGCTAATATCCTTTTGGTGTTGTCGTATGTTTTCCGAGTATATGAGTACATCGTCCAAGTATACGATACAGCATATGTCGAGGTACTTATTGAGTACCCTGTTGATCCATCTCTGGAATGAAGCCGGTGCATTGGTTAGCCCGAAGGGCATAACCAAGTATTCGAACATTCCGTATCTTGAGGCGAATGTAGTCTTCCATTCATCTCCTGCCTTGATACGTATGTTGTGGTATGCATCCTTGATGTCAAGTTTGGTGAAGTATTTTGCTGACCGTAGTCTATCCAGTGCTTTTCCAATCAAGGGTAGTGGATATCGATCCTTCTTGGTAACCGAATTGAGGACTCTGTAGTCTACACAGAGTCTCATCTTTCCGTCTTTTTTCTTCACGAATAGTATTGGCGATCCCCCTGATGCGAAAGAGTCCCTGATCCATCCTCGCTTCTAGTTTTGCTCGATATACTTCCTAAGTTCTTCGAGCTCTGCTTCTCCTAGTGGGTATAACCTTTTGTAGTGAATTTCCTTTATTTTTCCTGTTTTTTCGTCTTTGTTCAGCTGAATTTCGTGATCGATTCCTGGTCTTCGAGGTGGTAGCCCTGTAGCTTCCTCTTCTTGGAATAGGTTCGTGAATAGATGTTATTCTTTTGGAACCAATTCTTTCCATCCCTTTTTGCTTTGGTATTTCTTATCTTGGATTGCTAGCTCTGTGCTGATATTGATTTTTGCTAGGACTGCTTTTTCGTCTTCGTATGTCCATTTGAGAATTCCTGTTGTATCTCCACTTCGATAGTACCTCCCAAAGGCTTGTCCTGTGATCTCCTTGATCTCAATTTTTGTTGTTGTATCGGGCTGGTTTTGGTCCGTGCTTCCAAATCCCTTTTTTCCTTTTGTGGTTCCTTCCAGTTGATCTACTTCGTGTAGATCCTCATTGCTGATTTTTTTGATTATCAACTGTGCGATACGATCGCCCTTTTGGACTTGGTAGTCCACTTGAGCCAGGTTGGCTAGGACCACTTTGATTTCTCCTGTATAGTCGACGTCGATCACCCCTGCCATGGTCATGAGTCGATGTTTGACTGCCAGACCACTGCGTGGTGCTATCCGTCCATAGGTGCCTTCTGGTAGTCCAATGGCTATTCCTGTCTTTATCATTGCTTGTCTGTTGGCAGGTATCTTGATCTCTTCGTTGGCATACAGGTCGTGTCCTGCTACCCCTTTGGAACCCTTGGTAGGCACTCTTGCCTCTTGGTCCAGTTTTCGTATCCGGACTTTCTTATCTTGCCGTATCTCGTTAAACTTTGCATGCAAAGTTTCTTCTTCCGCTTCTCGTATCGGTGTCGAGTAAACCACTGGTCCACTATTGAGACATTGTGTCGCACATAGTTCACTGGTAAAGATCATTTTATTCTCGTTCTAATTGATCGTCGGATTGTGCTTTCTTAACCATGGCATCCCTAGGACTATCTCATGGTTTTTAAGATTTGCCACCTGAAAGGTTGCCGTTTCTCTATGGCTGTCAATGTCCATAGGTACTGTCATCGTATGGGTTATGGGACCCATAGCGCTTGGCTTTCCATCCGCTAGGTATACTTGTCTTGTTTTCTTTGCTTGTTTGGTGTGGAGGCCGTATTTGTCGCAGATTTCTTTGTTGATGAAGTCTTCGGTAGCTCCAGAGTCGAGCATTGTATATATTGCTGTTTCTTCGTTTTCTTTGTTGTATATCTTTGTTTTGATCACTATATGATCACCATCTCCCTCTCCACTTTGCGTGTGTAGTGCCGTATAGTAGTTCGCTATCTTGATGGGTTTTCCAGGTCCGCATCTTGGGTCTCCCAGACCACCGTTTACTGGGGACCCTCATCGTTTTCCACTGGTGGATCTTCTGCGATCATTTCGCGAATGTTGCTCCTTTTTTGACTTTGGAAACAATTATTTCCAGCAGCTCTGGTCCCTTGGTATCCGCTATCGGGTTGGCTTCTGCATTCTCGTATCCGATGTCCTGCTTTCCCGCATCTCAGGCAGAGTTTTCCATTCATTCTTCTGGTGTATTCTTCCTTAGACAGGTTCAAAGCAGGTCCTGCTCTTGACTTGTCTAATTCCATTAGCTCGCCTAGTGGTAATGCTCGACTTTCTCCAGGAGCTGCTTGTGGTTTGAAGGTCCCATCCACATTCCTGGATGATGGGATCACTCTATGTGCGATAGTGTTTTCCGAGTTGTTTCGAACCATGTTTAGTTTGCTTTCCTTATCAATCGCCCATCTTGCAAATCGTTCTGCTGTGGTATAGCGCAAGTCTGAGATTCCCCATGCATCTTGGAGTCTCTCGCTGCATTTTCTCAGGAGGATAATATAGAGTGTAGCATCATCAAATTCAGCCTCGTATTCCAATAGCCTGCATTCGTTCCAGTATGCCGAGAATGTTTGTTTTCCTTGTTGGAGTTTTTCCAGCTTTCGTCTTGCGGTTTCTTTGGCATTTGGATCTCCGAATTGCTCGAAGAGTGTTGCCTTGAACTCCTCGTATGTGACCCATTCTCTCTGCTTTCTTCCATCTTGGACGAGCATGATCCATTGTCCCGCGAGTCCTCTGAGTAGAGATTCCACATATGGAATCTTAATTTCATCATGGTGATCTCCGTATTCCTTAACGGCAAAATATCCCTCGCATTGCGCTAAGAATATTTGTAGCTTATCTTCGGCTCCTTCATATGTGTTGGGCTCCTTTGCTTTTGGTCGTTGGATGTTGCCTTGTCCTGTGTTTCTTGTTGCTGCGAGAAATGCCTGAAACTGATTTTCAGTCATCCCAAGTATACTAGTTCCTGGTGTCGGAACGGCTGGGGCCGGTGGCCCAGGTACTGCGGATCCCGACATTCTCTCGGGTCGTGGAGTTCTAGCAGGAGAGCTATCGGCTGGTGATCCTTTCTCTGGGGTTACTGGGCTTGCTGCTCTCAAGGGTTCTGCTGAGACGTGGTCTAGGGCATCGCTGAATCCTCCTAGATTAAGATTTTGATCGTCGATGTCAATATCTCCTTCCCTGTCTGGGTTGAAGGATGCCGCCTTGTATTGTTTGACGTCGCACTAGGTGACGCTTTGTAATGTAACGATCCCTCTCTGGATAGTTAGTTCTTGGCGACGGGGAACGATACTTCTCGTTTCTATCTCTTTCTTCCTTTGTCTTACGATAGCTCTAGGCCTCTGCCTACGTTACTGATAGTACAAGACCTTTGTCTTCTATCGGGAACGCCTATCGTAAGCTTTCTCTAACTTGTCTTCATGAAGAACCTTTCTTGACATAACAATAACGCCGCAGTAAAGATAAAGATTATAAAGGTGTTTTATATTTGTTTAAAGTAATAAGTAGGAAAAGTACTTAGAACCAAGTGTGAAGAACCTATCCTCCTCAGCCGCATCGGCCTCCTTATATAGTGTTCTTCCGTCCATAGTCATGTGACCTAAGGTGGTCACATGTGAGAAACAAAATCATAACAAACTAATCATGTGACCAACATGGTCACATGTTCAAACCCCATGACCTCATAGTGAGGTCATGTACGAAAAACTCATAAACCAATCATAACACAATAAACCAATCATATGACTCGACCGAGTCATATGTGCAAAACATAAATCATATGCATAAGGCTTACCTGCAAGGCATACTCGCAAGATACACTCGCAAGGCACACTCGCCCTATGTACGTCCCATGACTCATATTTGAGCTATGTGCGAAAGCATCACAAATCCCACACATAACAAATCATATGACTCAAATAAGTCATATGTGTGAAACAATAACCTACCTGTGACTTATAACTATGTGTCACGTGAAACCCCTTTCCTTGCTAAGCCACGTTCGTGCCAGTAACTACCTTGAATGGCAAAGGACGGCATCCTGAACTCAGCTAACAGTATGTTGTTTGCCAGCTTCATAGGGGTCTGAAATACCAAGTGGAGACAAACAGTAACGTGGACCTAAATTTGTTTCACATATGACCCGTGGTTGGTTATAAACTCAAGCCCATAGTAGATGGTTAGAAGGTAGACTACCTGCACTAAGTAGTATGTCTCTCATGCTACTAATCTACCAATACTTCCAAGCATCCTCCATAATGCCAAAATCCTCCTCCTAATATCCAACCTCCTTCTCAACCAATACTTTACGTGAGAGGAAAAGTTAAGAAATACATTAAACCTGTAACCAAGAATATGTAAATCCTCAAAAGGTAAAACCATCTCTCCTAACAACTCCAGTTCCTTCCTATGCCTTGTCTCCAAACCCGATCTACTAGGTTATGAGAGTACTAAACCCCATGGCTCTGGCTCTTACTATGTGACCACAGTCTATGAATATTTCTCTGGCATGGTATCAGACAGTGTTATAAGAATCTGCTACCACCATGATAATCCCATCATTGATGTAAGAGATTACCAGATGATGAATACCAGGAGAGTACCGCATTCGTGGGGTGAATATATCTGCTATATAGGTGCCAAAAAGGAAGGGAGAGAGAAGCGAACTCTGAGGTACCCCTTTGTTGATATCGTAGATACAGGAGATGAATCTATTGAAATGAAAGCAAATCAATTGACCAGACATCCACCTCTGAACCCATTGACAGAAGTTTGCAGGGCACTCTTGAGCTACCAAACAATTTGACAGGAGGTTGATATTAATATAATTAAACTCTCCTTCAATATCCATTGACAGGATCAGCCACTTATGGCTTTCATTGTGTTGTAGAAATTCGAATACAACTGCTATGGCATTGTGAACCCTTTGCTTCCAGTGAGAACTAAATCGTGTTTCCCCTGGTCAAGGCAAGCAGCCAATCTCAGCAAGACCACCCATTCTGCTACCTTTGCCATTATCGTGAGGAGATGTATCCTTCTCCATAACTTGGCATTGTCATACCTAAGCTTGTCGAGTTTAGATATAAGAACTACTTCTGCCAGGTACCAGTCCAGAATATCATAATGTAGTCTGTGAGCTACAAGACGTTGCAGTGTTGTAGTGTCCCTTTGCTTTCAAAATCATTGGAAGGGATAACTAATATTATCCTCACCTGGGCCTGCATTCATGTGGTATGTGGTAAAAGCGATTTGCATTTTTTGAGCACTGTTTATGTCGACCGTGAAATCTACCCAGTGGGTACGATTACCTGAGGATAACTCTTGTACAATTATGTTGCTAATATCAGAATGAGTGGTAGTATAGAACCTATCTGGATGCCCCATTGAAGGAAGCATTTGCTTAGCTTTCAATTTCCATGCTAGCTTAAAGATGTCCGGATCCTAACTCTCAGCTATCTTAGATCTAATATACTTGAACCTGACTATTAATTGGCAAACCTGGGAAACATATCTGGCCAACTTGTAGTACTCTGTCCGTGTCACCTTGCACTTAGAGAATTGCTGTAGCTGAGCCAGATCCAACCTCATTTTCTCCAACTCTGATATCCACCACTCACACTAACCTCTGCCAATAGAAACCCATGGGAGTGCATTTATCACATATCTCACCCCTCCCCATAACTTCCTATCTTCTACCTCTTGCAGAGTATCTAACAGTTTTCCAACCTTTTCCCAGACTGCCCTTTTCCAAGCTGGCCTCTAACACATCATGTTGTCTGAGAGGTCAACTGTTAACTTGAGGGCTTGGATACTATGCTCACAGCCAACAGCGTCCAGGTACCGATATCTAACATACGGCACCCAGTGTGGGTAAAGGTCAATTCTTAAAATGTCTCAGAAAGTCAATACCTTTAGGATAATTATGTTCATATTGCGAGCTGGGGCTGTGAACTACTATTTCAGCCATCATTCTTCCACATTATTATAGTTTATATTGGGGTCCCAGCCTTGATGTCTGACATTGAAATCACCAAAGATAATATCTGGTTCTCTGAGTTCATCCAACCACTCAGAGAACTGGTCCTTGGAATACTCAGGTGAAAAATAAACTATAGTGAGTACCTTCTTCACCCCCTTCTTCCAATATCACATGTGAGCACTGCCTTCTCTGTACCCAACTACCTCAAAAATACCAGAAATATTGGATTGAACAAACACCCCAGTACCTGACCCCTTAACATAGGAAAACAAATCCCACCTATCAATATCAATAGGTACATATTGTCCCTCCGGATCAGCTAGAAGTTCAATAAATAAAAAACAAATTAAAAAAGAAAAACAAATCAAATACAGGTACCCAATTTCAGCTACTCCACCTCACATTTAATGCTATTGTTGTAATACGCATTAAAAGTAGGATTCAACTGATTCACCTAGGCTGCAGGGGCCAGAGGTGCAGGGGAGCACACAACCTGATTCCAAGGGTCCAGAAGGTATCCTTTTAGCTAGGTTTGGTAGTGGCGGTAGTTTTCAAATTCTATGTACTGGGGAATGGGAGGGGGAGGAATGTTCTGGCTCCTTACTCTTAGCCTTATCTGACTTACGGTGGGGGGCCTTGTAGTCCTTCTCATTACTGCTTATCTCAATTAGCTTGGGTATGGGTGTTCTTTTCAGGCTGCATTGCCTTCTCCAGTTTTCCTTTGCCAGTCTTTCCTATTGTTCTGGTGCCTCAGGAGGTTCTGCTGTTAGAACTGCCTTCTGCATAGAAGACAAAGAGGGTGGAGTATGGGATGATGACTTGACATCCAGGTACTGTTCATATTCTGCAAAGTGGTCTATCTGATTGCATAGCTAGCATTGCCTACTAGTGTACCCATAGGCCTATCCTACTTCTCTAGAGCAGCCAAGCTTACTACACATATGCTGGCAGGAGAAGTGTACTCCAAAGCAGAATCAGAAGCAGGGGGGAGGGGGAGGTGACCACAGGTAGCCTCAAAGTGACTAGTCTCTAAGTACTTAGCATACATGTTGAGGGAGCAGTGCTCCTCAAAGACCTAAACATTGCAGACACCACCTCATAACTAGCTCCTGCCCTTAGCAAGTTGCTTCAGGATTGCCTCGTTTCATTTGACTACAAAGCAGATGCTACCGGTAACTGTGTTGGCCTGGCTTATGGCATGGATGAAGCACATAATGTCAGGCTAAGAAGCGGTAACTACACCAGTATTTGATTGCTTCAAGTCAGTACAAAGGCTATCACAGGCTACACTTCCTGTCCATCCTTCAACTCCCTAAATCAACCCTGGTCCTCTGTCAACAAGCAGAACACCAGAACCAAAGATTCTTACTTTCTCCAACTTCCTTTGGAACTCAAACTCCAGGAGTAATATTTTCTTAAAGAGAGTAAGTCTAACTTTGTCGAGCTGGTTACCTAGCTCTGTAATAGAGTGTACTGCCAAGGTCAGGAGAATATATCCTATCTTTGACTGGACGTATCTGGCAAGGACGTAAGGTATAGTTCCTCTGCCCTTCTCCTGGTTGGCCAGAGAAATGTTGATACAGTTCTAGATTGTCTTGATGGTGATGCCCTCGGGCAGGGCTACTTTTCTTTGGGCAGAAAACCACATAGTGATATGCCTTCCTCTAGCATCTAGGGTCGGTGAAGACTGTGGTGCTAGTAGCACTGAGTTGAGTAGGTCTGGAGGCCCCATTGGGACTCAAGGGTACTCTTGTTGAGTAGGAGCCGCAACCACCTTGATGTAGTGGGTCAGGATGGAACTAATAGAGTAACAGAGGAGGTAGTTATGAAAACTGATTTCTACTTTTCCATGTTCTTCTCCTGAGTCTTGGCTGGAGTTGCTGATTTTTTCTCGCCACTAGATCACCTGCTAGCCTTTCTTCTTCTTCTGGCAGTACCACTCAGGTACCTGCCATGTCTTCTTCCTTCCTTCTTCTTCCCTTTCATATCTTCTGCTTTCTAGTGGATGGATTTGCTCTCGCCACTACAAGCCAAACAGAGGACTATACCCCCATCACTGCAGAAGCTACTGCTACTGAACTGGTGGAAGGAAGCAGCTGATGTGGAGTGGGTAGGAGGTGTTGGTTTCTGTAGAGTGGTAGGAGGCTTTGGCATGTATACCATCTGTTTTACGATCTTAGTAAAGGAGGCTTTAGTAGTAGGAGTTGCTATAATGATCTCCTTTTCCTTAAATGGAGTAGAAGTTGGTACCACCTCTAAAGAGACACTAGACGTACTGTGAGGTACAGTCGGAGGGCGGGCGATAGCAGAAGGACAACTTATCCCGCAGGGTTTCTATTTCTTCCCCTTGTTTGTCAATAATATTAGTTAGTGTCTTGACTACCAGTTCCAACCAGTAGATCCATGCCCAGTCGTTCACCCTACCTTTCAGACCTTCATTATCAAATACGGAGTCATGGTTTATCTAAACCTAGATGTCATGGACCGTATCATCCTCAATCAATCCAGATTTCCAGAAAAGGAGGGGTTAAGTGTTGCAGGAGCGGATATTCTCTAGGCTTTCCAACATAGACCCAATTACACTAATTGAGCTGAGTCTAGGAGAGAGAGTCCTACCTGCTTTCAATATCACATAGACGTCTGCCATGATTGAGTCTGCCTGAGCTAAAGTAGCATTAGGGGCCTCAGACTGGGTATCCGGGAGCTAAACCTCCAATAGTATCTGGCTGTCATGTGGGATCCCCAAAGAATCCTCTAATTATCTACCAAGAGAGGACATCTAGTGTTTATTAAGAGTCAGGAGTGATGAAGCCGTTGTCGGAGAGGGAGTGTATGTACTATCACTCAGGCCAGTCACCTCAGAGTTGCATTGATTGTCAAGGCGCATCGGGGTATCCCTGGTCAATACCTCAGTGATGAGTAGAACATCCTTGGTCACCAGCAGGAATGGAGAAGGGGGTGTTGCCTCGATAGTAAATAGAAGCACCACAGGAGGAGGAATGGTGGAGCACTGGTGATGAGCATCGAGGTACAGGCCTGGGAGAGCTGGAATGATTTGTTTCTTCCATCTCACATTTATGTCAAGGGTGCTGAAAAACTTAGAACTAAGGAGAAGGGTAACAGAAGGTTTGGCGTGAGACTCTGACTTTGGATGGTGGTGCATTCTAGTAATAGGAGGGTTGTAGTCCTTGTCCTCAGGGTTATCTAACCTGAACTTAGGGGTCTCCTAGAGAGCCCTTTTGTCAGATGACATCCCAGCCAGAAAAGAGGAGGCAGAAGAGCTGATTGTACAGGTAGAGTACTGGCAGAGAATACTGGGCACCTTGTCTTTTATAGCCACATTGCGAGAAGGAGTAGCAGACTAAGAGCTGGCCTCAACCATAGTGGCAGTCAAGTTGTCTGTGGCTGGAAGAAGAGAGGACTCAGGGACAATAGACTAGGAATCTTTAGAGAGGGAGGATTCGAGGGCTGGAGAGTACTGAGAGTCACAGTTAGAGTTGAACTGAATGAAGAGTAGCATGGCAGAACTCTTATCCAATCCGCATATAGCTGAACAGCCCTTCTCCATTAGGAAGCCCTGTACTAAAATCTCCACTTCTTTCATTATAGTAATAGTTGCATCACCAACTATTTGCCGAACCTTATGATCAAACTGTGGGTTTACCTCATTCTGGTACCTGTGACAGTGATGAAACTGCAAGAAGGTAAAGTTCTCTCTGGGCGTAATGTAGGACTGTATAGTTATCAGGAGAAGGCCATGGTCAGCCTTAGTAGTAGTCATAGGAGAGGGGATTGAACAGATGTTCTTGGACCAGGAGGGGGGGGTTGGGGTCCGACCGAATAGGGGACAACATTTTTGAAGGAGGAGGAGAATCCATAGAGGTGGAGGTGGTTGAAGATGCCATCTACACCAAAACTACACTTAGTGATTACCAGGATCAGGCTGCAGATATCTCACACTAAAGTTCCTTTTAAGTCAGAACAACTAACTTCAAACTGACCACCCAAACGAAAAGCACAAACAAGTAATAGTAGATGAAGTATTTTTTGTAAGCGAAATAAGATAAAGTATTGGTGTGACTACTTTCAAGACGAGGTAAACATAAGAGTAGGAAAAGTACTTAGAATTCAATCTAATTTTATTTAAACTTGTACTGCAAATACTGGTATTCAATGAGCCCTCGCTGGCATAGAGATACCACTCGTCGGTGTACCACTAACTTTGAGCTAATTAAGTCTACAGCCCTGCACCTACTATCTCTAAGTTATGCCCATATGGAAACTAATTACAAGACTATCAAACAACCCAGTACCCTCTCTTGTCCAAGTCTGTAGCCCCACTGGTAGGAAGCCAATCAGTACTAAGTGTAGCCGAAGCCGAATATAAGACTAACCTGTCCAGGTTCTTCCTCCAACAAATATAAAAACACTATTACCTGGTTTGAATACTTTCTTGTAAAATCTCCAACACAATAGAACACCAAAACGATCCAACAACACTGGTAGCACAATGGTAGAGTAGAGGTAACCAGCATGTCTACCTCTGGTACCAGCATGGCAGGCCATTGATTCTATGAATCCACTTTGGCAGTTGCTCCCGAAGAGCGTACTGGTGAGGAGGACCTGTACCTACTGCCTGTAACCTCAAACAAACACACTAAAAAAATGGAAATACCTAGAGGTGGTGACAGACCAAAATGGTCAATAGGGCCTATCTCCTACCTGTGGTACCATGCCTCCTCTAGCTATACCTGTAGCCAAACCAAACAAACCAAACAAACTCTACAAAGCTCAGCAGATAAAACCCAGATAAATCCAAGCAGGTGGTTGCAACCTACTATCTGCACAGGTAGCTGTCAACCTACTGGTCTATCAGGGAGCTTTGCAGCACTCAGCAACTTCACCTTAACAGCCCCACAGGCCGGAAACACTTAATCAGATCTCGTCCAACCTGACACAGGCTTGACCGGTACTCAGAGGTGCCTCTTCCCCCCTAATCAACCTCCTTCTAAGCCCTATACACCAGAAAAGACAGGACCAATCCAGCCTCCTCAGCCTCTCAGACAGATTAAGCATCTGACAGCTATAGGACACCCTATACCTGAGGCTATTGGGCAGCCACTGGTTTTGGCTACACTAACAGTGTCCCCAACATCCAACCACAAACAGTTGAGAGGAACCAACCAGCCACAGCTAGGAGGTACAAGGGGACAGCATTAACACTTGAAGGCAGTAGTACCAGCCACACCATCCCATCCAACCCAGCCCAATCGAAGCCCAACAAAGCCTGGAAAGAGTCAGCAGGATCATCCGCAGAAAGTGTCACAGATCTGGCAAAAGGCATAGACCAAACAACAGGTAAGAGGCACCCTCAACCGATACGAAAGAAAGGAAGAGGGTAAACGAACAGAAGCAGACAAATAGAAGGTAGGTCCCACTTACAATGGGTAAAGCTGCCAATCACAATCCACAACTGAACTATCCTAACATATAAACAATATGAGTGCCTGGCATCCAATTGTCATACACAATCCTGAGCAACCACAAAAGCTGCACTAGTGGGTAAGATTTTTCAAGGTTAAAGCAGTCTCCACTAAGAGGAGGAGGAGACACGTGACTGAATTACTATAAATGCCACTTGAACCACTGTCAAGGGAATGGCGATAAATAACATTGCAGGATTCTGATCTTAGAAATGAAGTATAATGTGGAGAGGTGGGGTGGGTACCACCCTTCCACCTGGAGAATGATGTGACTGGTATGACAAGTTGAGACACAGGATGGTCATCAAGCTAACTAGTAGGTATTTTGTCTCGTGAGAACTAAGGATTCTGTTAAAGCCCAACAAGAAATATGAGCTTGCCGAAAAAAGGACATGGGTAATCCCGCCAAACAAAATGTTTATTCCCCACAAACGAATGTGAAATCTGCGAGTAGACAATGGACAGGAGGCAGAATACATTGTACTGAAAAGGACTCACAAGCGACTATAATGAAGAGCTCAAGGTACCAGCAGCAGGAGATAAGGGGCAAACAATGAAATGGTGCAAATAAGTAATCCACTACGCGACTACCAACCCAGACAGACTCAATACCAAAAACCCTCACAACTAGTGAGTGAACTCAGATATCCCCTCTAGAATCCAAGGTATTAAAGACCATCATGGGTGTGAAAGAAACGCTACCAAGGTGGAGCGAAGGCAAGGATGAGGAAAGTACTTAGAAGTCAATCCAATTGTATTTAAACTTGTACCATCAACACTGGAATACGATGAGCCCCAGGGCCGGGCCTCTAGCTAAGCACAACCCAGATACCACTAACCACGAACTAACTAAACCTCTGATCCTGCTTGCGCCATGCCCCAACAGGAGCACTAAATACAAAACCATCAATGGTAAAGAAAATCCTCCTCAGCCCAGCCTACTTGCTGGCTAGGTTACCCATACAAGATACAAAAGTCCACTACTACCATCTGAATATGACTCTGCGATACCCTCCTCTACATTAGAAACCCTCCCAAGTACCCCCACTCAATGATCTTGGGACACATCACTGACTGCCATGGGACCCACCTCTATATCCAAACAAAAGAAATGTCCTAAAGTGCAAGCGTGTAGATGTGAAGGAAAGCTGTCTTACAGGGCGAAGGCTCGCTAACTGAGGGGGTACAATCCTTTGTAGCGAATCTGGAGGACGCTGCAGTAGTAGCGCAGTATAACAATTCCTCTTCTGATAGTTAGTTCTTCGTGATAGGGAACAATACTTCTCTTCTCCTTTTTCCTAGTCTTACGATAGCTCCAAGCCCATGCCTACGTTACAGGTAGTACAAGACATTTGTCTTCTATTGGAAATACCTATCGTAAGCTTTCTCTAACTCTCCTTTGTGAAGAGTTCTATTTAGTGTAATAATAACAAAGGTTGTGATAACGATATAGAGCGTAATAGTGTTTTATATTCGTTATAGTAATAAGTAGAAAATGTACTTAGAACAAAGCGTAAAGAACCTATCCTCCTCGGCCATACTGGCCTCCTTATATAGTATTCCTCTCGCTCTAAGTCATGTGATCCAAAATAGTCACATGTGTGAAACCAAATCATAATAAATAAATTATGTGACTAAAGTGGTCATAGGTTCAAAACCCATGACCTCATAATAAGGCCTGTGCTAAACATAAATCATATACGCAAGGCATCCCTGCAAGGCACACTTGTAAGGCATACTCACCAGGTGCACATCCCATGACTCATACTTGAGTCATGTGTGAAATATAACAATTTATAACATAAAAAGTCATATGACTTGAATGAGTCATACATGCAAAATAATAACATACCCATGACTCATAATCATGCATCATGTGAAACCCTTTTCCTCACCAAGCCACATTTGTGACATTAGCTCCTCTCCTCCTAAGCCTAAGTCCCATCAGATCTTTTCCCCAAGTTTTACTAGTTCCCGTCCAGCTGCTTACATGGATCTTTGAAGTCTAGTGAACTTATTGTCTGCTGTCCGCTACCTTCTCTTTACCAATTTCAAGATGAGGTTTGCCATTTCAATTGTGTGCCACGGATTGTCATTCAGCTGTCTTAGCTCCAGGATTATTTTTTCATTTGCTGAAATTGTCACCTTGGCCTAGGAAAGTTGTTCCTAGAGTACACTGATATACCTATATAGGCTCCTGACATCCGGTTCCATATCCGCCCAGGAGCTTTGGGCCCCTCCCGCCTTGGGCCATATCCTTATAGCCCAAGCCTTTTTCTTGTCCTCTCCTTCTAACTCTTTCTTGCTTCTGTCTTTCTGCGGGTAGTATCACGCAGAGATTTTCTTTGCTCTGTGTATTCTCCACCCATTTTTGAAGCACCATTGCCAGTGCTTTAGGGCATGGTCTGGGCATAGATAATGTTTTCGGTATTCTCTCAGCAACTATCCTGAGCCTTCTTTATCGCCAAGGTGTGTTTGACATCTGTTATCATAGCATACTATCTATGACATGGCGTTATGCTGCACTTGTTTCTCCCTTTCCTTTTGTTCTTCATTGATTGGTTCCATAAACAAGTATTTGGGACTTGTTAGGATGATGTGGAAGGGGTTATTACCCCAGCTCTCCTGTGCTTACAATAGCACGCAAGAGTTTCCCTCACCTTTATCTTGGTTGAATGGGATCGTCACCTGGGCTGTGCTTGCCTGGGTATCGCTGGTAGAAGGTTGAGAGGACATCTTATGTGTTTTCAAAGTTTTTTGTGTAATACCAAGTTTTATCATGTTCAGGTAAATAGCCACTCCACTTGGCTTGGTATTGGAGGTGATCGTGGAAGAAGCAGGAATCCACTTACTTGTCGAGTTCGTATTCTAGTTTTCTGTCGAGCTCAATCCGAGCTGGAGGAATATTGTTTGTGATAGAAACCTGTTATCATTGTGTAATTCTAGGAGTGAGATGTGGAATGTGTTGTGTATTGGCATTAAGGGGAAAAGGTTGAGCTTATAAGCTCAGTGGCCCATTCATTCCAGTATCCGGATTGGTCTGATTTTCTTGTAGTCTAATTTCTTTGATAGTTGCATTGTATGGATATTGTGTGGTAGTAGCCATGCCATATCTCTTGGTTGTATGCTTGGATCTGGTCTTTGGTTCTTATCGTATTGTTCTTTTCGCCATTACTCCGCTTGACTCATTTCGTATTACAATGTCTCGTATAGTCTTCCCATATTTCTTTTATCCATTAGTATGTCTTTAATTGTATGATATGTGACCAGACTTTGTGGATGTTATCCGTAATTCATGAAAAAAGGTTGTTGTGCCTATTGTTTCTTGCTTTCTGTTGTTGTATGCAAAGTCCGCTATTGATAATAGCTTATACCAATCCTCCTGTTGATAATTGACATAGGCCTATAAATATTGTTCAAGTATTGCATTTACTTGTTCCATTTGTCTATTTGTTTGCAGGTGAAATGCAGTGCTTAGCCGATTTTGTACCCCTATTTCTCCTATTACTTTCTTCTATAATCCTGAGGTGAACAATGTTCCTCGATCCGTAATGATATTCTTCGGGAGGCTATGCAGTCTGAAAACCTCTCAGAAGAAGGTTTGTATAAAATCCCTCCTATCCATATTTTTTCTAGCTGGAATAAAATGACTCATTGTAGTCAGGCGATACACCGCGACCAGGATGCTATCACATTCTTCTGATGGAGATAGGTCTGTGATCAAATCCATAGTGATTGTTTCACAGGGTCATTGGAGAACTTCCTTTGATTTCAGTAATCCGTAGGGTACATGTTTAGCCGTTTTTGTCTTTTGGTATAAGTTGTAATATTTGACATATCTTTTGACATCTTCATGCAGTTCTGGCCAATAGAATAACCTTGTGATGAATTTTCTGGTTTTCACTGTCCCTGCATGTCCTGCTATTGAGATGTTGTGATGTTGTTATAGGATGCTTATTCTTATCTTTTCTTCCTCTGAAATCTATTGTTTTCCATTATACCACATATTTTTGTCTTGCCATTGGCATAAACCAAGGACAATCCCCTTCATCTGTTTTTTCTCTTCCTTAATCCTTCTCTTATTGCCTGAATCGTTTTCTCTTCTTCATTTGCTTTCTTGATTCCTCTTTTTTCTTCTGAGGTAAATTCGATAGCTTCTATTGCCTTAAAGTAGGCTTTTCGTAATAGCATTCGTGTTTTCTATTTGATCTTTTCATCTTCTTTTATTTGTGGTTTGTCGCTTGCAATCCTTGTAAGAGCATCTGGTTTTCTACTCTCTTTTCCTGGTCAGTATTGAATCTTGAAGTTGTGTTTGCTGAGCTGTTTTATCTATCTTATCTGACGATCGTTCAGTTCTTTTGTGGTCATAAATGGGACCAGATTCTTGTGATCAGTAAGAACCCAGACTGGATGGTTGTTGTTGAGGACGTATCTTCTCCATTCCTTTAATGCCTGAACTATCACCAATAGTTCTTTGTTTGTAACATCATAGTTGTATTCCGCAGGAGTCATTGTTGTAGACCGATAAGATACTGGCCTCCATTTTCCATCTTCGCAGTGTTGTAAAAGTATGCCTGAGCATACATATCTGGAGGCATCTGTTTCAATCATCGTTCTTCGGTTTGAATTGAAATTCACCAATATCGGTACTGATGTCAGATGTGTTCTGATGGCATCATGTGCTTTTTGTTCTGTCTCTCTCTATTCATATTTCTTGTGTTTTTTGGTTAGATTATAGAGTGGTTTGGCCAGTCTGCTAAACCTGTGTATGAATCATTGATAAAAGTTGCAAAATCCCATGAAGCATGGAACATCGGTTTTGTTCTTAGGTTTTGTCCAATCCTATCTTGCTTCCATTTTGACTGAATCGACCTTGACTCCGCTTCTGTTGATAATGAACCCGAGGTATTTGGTTTCTTCCTTATAGAATACATACTTTATCAGTTTGATACTTCATTCCTGACTCCTGTGTCGCAGCCATGATATTGCTAATATTTTTCTGATGTTGTTACATATCTTCTAAATAGATGAGTACATCGTCCAGGTATACAATACGACATATGTTGAGGTACTTGGTTAGTACCTTGTTAATCTATCATTGGAATGAAGCCAGTACATTGGTTAACCCAAAGGGCATAACCAGGTATTCGAACATTCCATATCTTGAGGTTAATGTGGTTTTCCATTTACCTCCTGCTTTGATTTATATATTGTAGTATGCGTCTTTGATGTCCAATTTGATGAAGTATCTTGCTGATCTTAATTTGTCTAATGCTTCTCCAATCAAGGGTACCGGATACTGATCTTTTTTTGTAACTGAATTGAGAGCTCTGAAGTCAACACAGAGTCTCATTGTTCTGTCCTTCTTCTTGACGAATAGTATAGGAGATCCTCCTGATGCAAAGGAGTCTCTGATCCATCCTCTGTTCAGGTTTTATTTGATGTATTTTCTGAGTTCTTCGAGTTTTGCCTCTCCTAGTGGGTATAGGTTTTTGTAGAGAATTTCCTTTGGTTTTCCCGTTTTTTCGTCTTTGTTCAGCTGAATTTCGCAGTCGATTCCTAGTCTTCTGGGAGATAGCCTGAGGGCTTCCTCTTCCTGGAATAAATTCGTGAATTGATGATATTCTTCCAGAATTAATTCTTTCTATCTCTTTTTACTCTGATATTTCCTATCTTGGATTGCTAGCTCTGTGCTGATATTGATTTTTGCTAAAGCTACTCTTTCGTCTTTATATGTCTATTTGAGAACTCCTGTGGTATTCCCTCTTCAATAGTACCTTCCGAAGGCCTCTCCTGTGATCTCTTTGATCTCAACTCTTTCTGCTATATTTGCCTGAGGTTGGTTTGTGCTTCCAAACCCCTTGTTTCCTCTTATGGTTTCTTCCAGTTGATTTACTCCGTATAGATCTTCGTTGTTTATCTTTTCAATGACCAATTGTGCAATTCGATTGCCTTTCTCGACTTCTTAGTCCTTTTAAACTAAGTTAGTCAAGACCACCGTGATTTCACCTGTATAGTCAGCGTCGATTACCCCAGCATTGGTCATGGGTTAATGTCTGACTGCTCGACCACAGCGGAGTGCAATTCATCCATAGGTGCCATCTGGTAGTCCAATAGCTATTCTTGTTGCAATCACTGCCTGCTCATTGGCAGGTATCTTGGTCCTCTTTTTAGCATACAGGTCATGTCCTGCTACTCTTTTCGAACCCTTGGTAGGCACCTTTGCCCCTTGGTCTAGGTTTTGTATCCAGACTCTCTTGTCTTGCTGCATTTCAGCGAACTTTGCATGCAGGTTTCTTCTTCCACTTCTCGTGTTGGTATTGAGTAGACCACTGGTGAACTGTAGAGATATTGTGTTATACATGGTATGCTGGTGAAGGTCATTTTGTTCTCGTTCCAATCGATCATTGTGTTGTCTCTTCTTAACCATAGCATCCATAGGACTATCTCATAGTTCTTGAGATCTGCTACCTGGAAGGTTGCTGTTTTCCTATAGCTGTCAGTATCTATAGGTACTTCCACTGTGTAGGTTATAAGACCCACTGTGCTTGGCTTCCCATCTGCTAAGCAGACATGTCTGGCTTTCTTCGCTTTGTAGGTAAGGAGGCTGTATTTCTCACAGATTTTCTTGTCGATAAAATCTTCAGTAGCCCCTGAGTCGAGCATTGCATATATTGTTATTTCTTTATTTTCTTCATTGTATATCTTCGTCTTGATCATCACATGATCTCAGTCTCTTTCGCCTTATTGTATGTGTAGTACCATGTAGTAGTTTGCTAACTTGATGGATTTTCCCAGTCTACATCTTGGGTCTCCCAGACTACAATTTACTGGAGACCCTCATCGTTTTCTGCCGATAGGTCTTTAGCAATCATCTCGCGGATGTTGCTCTTCTTCTGAACCTGAGAGTGATTATTTCTAGCTGTCTTTGTTCTTTGGTATTCATTATCCGGTCGACTTTGACATTCCCTTATCCGATGTCCTCCTTTTCTGTGCCTTAAACAGAGTTTCTCATACATCCTCCTAGTATATTCTTCTTTGAATAGATTCAGAGCTGGTCCTGCTCTCAATTTGTCCAATTCTATTGGTTTGTGTGGTAGCAATGTTCTGTTTTCGCTTCGAGTTGCTTGTGGTCTGAAAGTTCCATCCACATTTTGTTTTTGGATAACTCGACCACACTGTGTGCTATGGTATTTTGTGAATTGTTTCGAACCATGTTCAGTTTGCTTTCCATATCGATCACCCAGCTTGCCAATCATTCTGAAGTTGTGTAATACAGGTCGGAAATTCTCCATGCTGCTTGTAGTATTTCACTACTATTTCTTAGCAGAATGATATAGCAGGTAGCGTCATCAAAATCTGCCTCGTATTTCAATAGTCGACATTCATTCCTGTAAGCTGAAAACATCTGTTATCCTTGTTGGAGTTTTTCTAACTTTTGTCTTGCTGTTTCCTTGGCATTAGGGTCACCGAACAGTTCAAAGAAGATTGCCTTAAATTCCGCATATGTAACTCATTCGCTTTGTTTTCTTCCATCTTGGAAAGGCATAATCTATTGCCCTGCAAGTCCTCTCAATAGAGACTCCACAAAGGCAATCTTGATCTTATCATGGTATTCTTCCTATCCCTTGACGGCAAAATATTCCTTGCATTAGGCTAGGAATATTGGTAGTTTATCTTTGGCTCCTTCATACATGTCGGGTGCTTTCACTTTCAGCCATTAGATATTTCCTTGTCCTATAGTTTGTGTTGCTTCGAGGAATGCCTGAAACTGGTCTTCAGTTATTCCAAACATACTGGTAGCTAGTACTGGAGCGGCGGGGACCGGTAGCATCAGTGCTGCTGTTTCTGACATTTTATTGGATTAAGGGGTTCTGGTACGAGAGCTATTGACTGGTGATCCATTCTCTGGGGTTACTAGAGTTGCAGTCCTCGAGAGTTCTACTGAAACGTGATCTAGGACATCACTAAATTCTCCTAGATTAAGGTTCTGATCGTTAATATCAATATCTCCTTCCCAGTCTGAGTTGAAGAAAGCCATTTTGTATCGTTTGGCGTCGCTTTATGTGATGGATTATAATGTAACAATTCCCCTTTGAATGGTTAGTCCTTGGTTACAGGGAATGATACTTCTCTTCTCCTTTTTCCTAGTCTTATGATAGCTCCAGGCTGATGCCTACGTAACTGATAGTACAAGACCTTTGTCTTCAATCGGGCATGCCTATCATAAGCTTTTTCTAACTCTCCTTCATGAAAATTTCTATTTAGTGTAACAATAATAAAGGTTGTGATAACGATAAAGAGCATAACGGTGTTTTATATTCCTTATAGTAATAAGCAGGAAAAGTACTTAGAATTTGTAACGTGTTCGCAAGGTGCTAATCACGTTATCGGAAATGAATATGATAGTTGGCAGGTGGCCTGCTCTTCCGGAGAGGAGGCGAGAGCTGAGAACTAAAGGAGGCTTTGAGGGTGTACTGAGGAACAAAGAAGTAACCGTTCAACCAAGTATATTGAAAAACTGTCTGTCGAAGTCTGCCTTTTCTATCGTAGAAACAGGCAGTCATTAAATACACAAATCTGTTCATGTCTAGCATGAACGAAACTAATCAAAGGTATCAATCGATACTCTTTGGTAAAACTCCTTAAGTATCAAAGCGATACTTAAAACAACACATAAAACAAAACCAAGTATCAAATGATACTTAAAACAAACCAAGTATCAAAGTGATACTTAAAACAAAACATAAAACAAAACCAAGTATCAAAGCGATACTTAAAACAAAACATAAAACAAAACCAAGCATCAAACGATACTTAAAATAAACTAAGTATCAAAGCGATACTTAAAACAAAACATAAAACAAAACTAAGTATCAAACTATACTTAAAACAAACCCAGTATCAAAGCGATACTTAAAATAAAACATAAAACAAAACCAATAACCGAGTACCCCTACCGGTTACATTCCCCAAAACAAAACAACTGTTTAAATAAACAAAACCAAATAATCATCAAAAGTGGAGTCTGAGAAACTAAAGGCTTCAGTTTCTGCTAAAAACTCTTCATCCATAGTATCACACCAGGGACAAGAAGAAATCCTAAGAAAACATTTAGATTCAAAGAAATGTAAATCACAGTAGTCACGAATACCAGATTCATGCTGTACATCAACCCAAGCGTGATCGCAATCAGGACAGCAGTCTATCCAGAGGATTTCGAAGTAGTCACCACGTTGGATAGCATCACGGTTCAACAACAGTCCAACAATCTGTTGTCGCAGCCTCACATTGAGTTCCACATAGTTTGACATCGTTATGGTATTCGGATGGTGATTGGTAACTAGATACAGTTGTCGAGAGCCTGCTCCATGGCTTGATTTTCCTCATTGCTGCTTTTGAATTCCGACTCAAAGTTTGGCGCCAAAAATCCATCTCTAGCTTCGAGTTCTGCATGCCATCGCTCAGTTTCTTACATCATAGGTGTCCAGCACATGGTGATATAATTGATCGTTGGGGGGAGGAATTCGTTTGACATGTTATCTTTCCACCATTCGTTCACCATATCCATAGCGTGCTCCAGTCCTTCCAGTGTTTCCCAGCTGTTTTCGCTCGTTGGATAACCATTCCATTTGACTAGGAACTGATCATTTCCATGCCAAAGGCGGTGGTCTCTGATTTCTTCAACTTCCCATTCATCTTTCTTGTCGATGATGATAGGTTCAGGTTGAGAGTGGGTTCTTTCAGGGAACTTGGAGTTGTCATTTGGGTGCTATCGCTTGACAGCAGAGACGTGGAAGACTGCGGTATTGCGGTGGTACATGTGTCCATCCATCTGGACAGTGTAGTTTTCTGTATGCTCATCAAAAGATAAGACTTTGAAAGGTCCTCGCCATCGTGGTTGTAATTTCTTGCTGCGTCCAACATTGGTAATTAACATATTTCCATGTACCATGAGCATATCACCTGGCGGAATAGGAACATGTTTGCATCGTTGCTTCTGAGCAGTAGTAGTTCTTCGGAATCGGGCAGCTTTAACAGATTGGAAGGCATCATTCCAAATTGCTTGATGGCGGTTTAGGTGGTCATCGGAGGCAGGGACTGAGGAGTTCTTAAATAGTGTTGTAGGTAGGAGAGGGTATTGACGGCTGAAGATTGCCTTGTATGGAGACATTCCTAAGGTGTTTGAGAATCTGGCATTGATATATGTGGCGAGCTCAACAAGAGCTGGTTCCCAGTTGGTTTGTCATTCATTGATCATGTTCCTAATTCCGGCCTTGACTTCGTGAATCTTTCGTTCTGCCTGGCCATTAGTCTCATGATGTCCAGGGGCAGCCATAATGTAGTTGATTCCGAGGAAGATCAAGGTTTGCTTCCAGAATCTGGCGGTGAAATGGGAATTAGCATCACTGACAATAGATAAGGGGTACCCATGGGGGGTAAACAGGTATCGTTGGAGGTTATTCCAGGTGTCTTTGGAGGAATCGGTAACTTTCATTGGTATGAGCTGTGTGTATCCAGAAAATCGATTTACAGCTACCAAGATGGTGTCATATCCAGTTGACTTGTTGAATGGTCCTGCGAAATCGATAGCATATGATTCGAATATTTCACATGGTAGTTGGAGGGTCTACGCTTTCTCTTCAGGTAGTTGTGTTTGCTCCTTATTTGCCTGGCAGAGCTCGCATTGTTTGACAAAATCGTGGAAGGCCTTTCGCATCTCAGGCCAGTAAACATATTCTGAGGCATATTAGAGGTTATGATCCGCACTATGGTGTCCTTTGTTGTGGATTTCAGTAATAACCTATTACCTAATAGTCATTCCATTGAACATATGGCCTTTCAGGATGTATAGACAATGTTCATCATAACGGGTGCTGGTATAGACCATTCTATTGGATATGTTGTAAAGGGCGAGGTCTCCATGCCTGGAGCTATGCATGGCTTTGAAGTAAATCGGGTCATGGCGATATCCTGCTATCATTTGGCTTCGAAAAGAGGAGGTTAATTCTTTTGTAGTTGATCAAACATGCTGTTCACCCTCAATCAGGGATCCTCTTGTTGGTTCGATAGGGGCTTCCTCTTCCTCAAAGGTTTCATAGAATTGTCGGCAATGCTTGGGAATAGTAGGGGGTATGACTGAAACAATGGTTTCATTGTTGTATACTCGTAAGGGTCCACCATATAGTGGTCGTAAATCGGTTATGGGAGGAGAGGATGATGGGGCTGACTGTGGGGGGTGTAAATAGGATATTGCATCCACGTAGGCTGCTGCTTGTTCGAGATCTTCAAGACCTTGGTATCGTGTTGGAACAGGATTAAGGGTATGAGGAGATTGGGTCGATTCATCTTCATCAATCATTTCTTCTGCTCCTTCAGTGGTGTCAAAACTGGTGTTTTTAGAATCGTCAGCAGACATATAGTACGGTCGATAGTATCTGTTGCTGAACTTAATCTCAGTTTGGTGAAAAGGGCAGGTGTTGTGATAACAGTGGGACCAGTGGAGTCTGCTTTGTTCAAGCTCATGAGGAGGTGTGCTGTGGAGGGTGCAATTGTCTTTCCATTCGTCATCAATGTCCTTTCCTCGTTCCGTTCCGGCAGCGCTGTATATAGTGTAAGAGAAAGGATTGGAGGGGGCGGCAGAGCTGGTGGTAGCCATTGATAGTTCTTGTTCATAGGAGGTGTCATCAGGACTGTCTTCGCTTTGTCTTGTGTGGTCATGAACAAGAGGAGGGTTTGCAAGTTCTTGGTTCTCATATAGGCGACAGAGAGTGTCAGCTAAATAGTTCGTTCTTCCAGGGGTACAGATGATTTTTGCATTGTATTTGCTGATCTCGCCTATCCATCTTGTTCTTCTCCTTCCAGGTACTCGTTCTGTTTTAATATTAGTGAGAGGTTAGTGGTCGGTAACAATGGTGAAGGTATTGCCCATTAGGATATGGTTGAAGGCGGCGAGAGCATCAATCACAACAAGGGCTTTCTTGTCTGTTGTTCCATAGTTCATTAGTGAATTTAGTGAACTTCCTGCTGTGTAATGCTGCCGGTCTTGCCGTTTCATGTGAGGCTCCTTGTCCAACCCAGGCTCCAACTCCTACATCTGACGCATCAGTAATCAGCCATATCGGGTGTGTTTTACTGTAGTCGATAGGTTGTATGACATTGGCATTTTTGATCAATTCCTTGATGTTGGTAAAGGCTTGGTCATGAGCGTGGGACCCGACGAACTCTGCATTGCCGGTAAGGTCTGTGAGTGGCGCTGTCACAGTGGTGTGGTGTAGTAGGAACTGGGAGATATAGTTGACTAGTCATAGGAATCATATGAGTTCCTTTTAATTCCGGGGTGTTGTCCATTCCGTTAAACAGGATATTTTTCCAGGGGCTGCATGTATTCCATCGTCATCTATAACATGTCCTAGGATATCGAGTTTGTTGGCAAACAGGATTGACTTGTTTCTACTAGCGTAGAATTTAGCTTCCCTTAGTTTGGTACATACTAAACCTATATGGTAGGCATGTTCTATTTTGATGTTCGAAAAGATGAGGATATCATCAATGTAGACCCAGACAAAATGGTGGAGGTATTCGCTCAGGAGGTTTTCCATAATTCGCATAAAGGTGGCGGGCACATTCATATCACCGTGTAACATAACTCGGCTAATGAAACTTCCGAAGGGTGTTTTGAAACTGTTGTAGCGTTC
This sequence comes from Tuber melanosporum, assembly GCF_000151645.1. NCBI lineage: Eukaryota > Fungi > Ascomycota > Pezizomycetes > Pezizales > Tuberaceae > Tuber > Tuber melanosporum. Next base: position 549,313 of record NW_003298919.1, read on the forward strand.
GGATTCCAGATCTAACCTTGTTTGAAAGTACGCATCGCTTAGGTCAATCTTGCTTCTGAATCTAGCCAGTCCAACTGCATTTAGGATCTGGGTTTGGTTTGGGATAGCGGAGCTGTCCATAACCGTGTTTTCATTCCGTAGTTTGAGGTCAACCAAGGGGCGGATTCTTTTGCCATCTGCTTTGGGTTGAACAAACATAGGAGCAGCACCTGGGGCTTCTGCTTGGTAGATGACTCCTCTTCTTTGTTGTTGGTTAATCCAGTCATATAGTGGACCTTTATATGCGTCAGGAATAGAGTAGGTGGGTTGGTTCTTAAGATTAGAGGGGTCTCGGAGGCGAATGTGATGGTTCACTTCTCTCATAGGTGGTAGTTCTTCAGGAATCTGATCAGGGAAAACATCAGAGTATTCATCCAATAGGCGTTAGGCTGTTGCTTCACAGACTACGGCTCGGTACTCTCCGCTTGTTGGTTTGCATGAGACTCTGACCTTCTGATATGGGAAATCGATGGTTGAGTCCCCACACCTGATTATAGCTTTGTGGCGGTTCAGGAAAGGCATTCCTATGAGAGCATCGTATTTGGCTAGGTTTCCAACCAGCATTTCCTGGGGGGGTAGGATGGCAGAACCGAGTCGAATAGTTGCACTGCAGGTTTTATAACTTGTGGATCGTGATCCCTTTACTGCTATGTTGACTGGTATGGGTTGATTAAGGTCTCGAGTTGGGCGCCCATGGACAGAAGCAAAGGCATTGCTGATCATGTCTCTTCCGATCGCAGCAGTGTCAAATAGGACTCGCGCCTTTTTACCATTGATGAGAATAGTACCTTCCAGGGCGGTGTGTGCCTTAAATGTAGCCGGAGGTCAAACACTGTTGTACTGCACATCAATATATCCGATATGAATCTCCTCATAATCACTAGATTAGGTATTATCAGTATCGTTCTCAACATTGTTAGCCGATGCCTCTTGCTTAATTGCCTTTCCTTTCCCTTTCTTTGTAGGGCAGTTTTTTGCCTTGTGTCCTGTTTTTCCGCATTCGAAACATTCTCCTTTCTGGCGTCTCGATTCTTTGGAGGATTTGGTTTTCTTGAAAACCCGTGGGGTATCATCTTCAGAGTTGCTGGAAGGCTTGTGTCGTGGTTGGCTATTTCTACTACAGGATGTGGGTGTTTTGTATGCCTTGGTTTCATGGAGAATGGCGTCCTTCCGTTCTGCTCTAGCAATTATTGTTGCAATATCGTCATCGTCTTCCTCAAGAGATTCCACCTCTTGTCGGAGGGTAGGGTGCATAGTATCATAGAATCGTCGTTTAAGGATACACTTGGAAATGCTTCCTCCCTTCATTCAGTCCTAATACATTAATAGATCCGTAGCTACTCCTGTAATTCTTTTAACATGTGTTCCATTAACTTGCTGGAGCTGGTTGAATTTGTTGTAAAGGAGGTCGTTGGTAATAGAGGATTGGAATCGTCCTTTCAGATAATCGAGGACGGTAGATCCTCTTAATCTCACGTTTCCACCGTAATCCTTATAGCATTGGTGGTATGCATTGGTTGCCTTTCCTTCGCAGAATGATCCAATGTATAGTCCGGTTGTAGGGTCTTCCACATCTTTCCCTTGCAGGAGAAGATAGTGTGTGAGTTCCGTCGCCCATCGGTCAAAGGCTTCAGGTTTGAGGTCCTTTCTTTCTCCTGTAAACTTCGCTGGGAGATGGAGTTTAAACTTAGGAGGTTCAAATACTGTGGGCACCTCCTCTTCTTCAGGTCTAGCCCGAGATTTTCCTCCTCCAGAGGGCCCTCCTCCTGTTCTCGCCATATCTGTTTCGCTACTGGATTCAGGGTCGATTGGAGATTCAAAGAAAGGCTTCTTTACTGGAGTAGAAGGGAATTGTCCTGGAGGTTGAGTGTCTTCCGTGTTTGCAGGTTCGCCCGGCTCATTAGCAGAGCACCGGGGTTATTTCTTTCTTGTAAGGTCATGTCATGGGATTTGCTTACCACTCCTGGTTGTCAAAGACTCTATTTTACATTTGAGACGAAGCCGAATGTGCCATGATTCTGCCGCTTCTCTCTGCTAGCATTCTTAGGTGGATATCGATAGGTTGATCAGGCCTAAATCCAGGGACACGTTCTTAACCACTTGCTGAGGTTAAAAAAATGTAACGTGTTCGCTAAGTGCTAATCCCGTTATCGGAAATGGATACGATAGTTGGCAGGTGGCCTGCTCTTCCGGAGAGGAGGCGAGAGCTGAGAACTAAAGGAGGCTTTGAGGGTGTACTGAGGAACAAAGAAGTAACCGTTCAACCAAGTATATTGAAATACTGTCTGTCAAAGTCTGCCTTTTCTATCGTAGAAATAGGCAGTCTTTAAATACACAAATCTGTTCATGTCTTAACATGAACGAAACTAATCAAAGGTATCAATCGATACACTTTGGTAAAACTCTTTAACTGTCAAGGCGACACTTGAAACAAACATAAAACAAAACCAAGTATCAAAGTGATACTTAAAACAAAACATAAAACAAAACCATGTATCAAACGATACTTAAAACAAACCTAGTATCAAAGCGATACTTAAAACAAACCAAGTATCAAAGTGATACTTAAAACAAACCAAGTATCAAAGCGATACTTAAAACAAAACATAAAACAAAGCCAAGTAATAAACGATACTTCAAACAAACCAAGTATCAAAGCGATACTTAAAACAAAACATGAAACAAAACCAATAACCAAGTACCCATACCGGTTACAGAGTTTATCGGCAAACAGAATTGATTTGTTTCATCTAGCGTAGAATTTAGCATCCCTTAGTTTGGTACAAACCAATCCTATATCCGTTTGGTTCGCCCTTAGTGATCGACCGAACCGACTGACCTA
>NW_003298919.1:552343-561099 GCF_000151645.1 Tuber melanosporum
CGATGTTCACCCCCTCTAAGGGTCGTATGTGACTTAATACTTAAAACAAAACATAAAACAAAACCAAGTATCAAAGCGATACTTAAAACAAAACATAAAACAAAACCAAGTATCAAAGCGATACTTAAAACAAAACATAAAACAAAACCAAGTATCAAAGCGATACTTAAAACAAAACATAAAACAAAACCAAGTATCAAAGCGATACTTAAAACAAAACATAAAACAAAACCAAGTATCAAAGCGATACTTAAAACAAAACATAAAACAAAACCAAGTATCAAAGCGATACTTAAAACAAAACATAAAACAAAACCAAGTATCAAAGCAATACTTAAAATAAAACATAAAACAAAACCAAGTATCAAAGCGATACTTAAAACAAAACATAAAACAAAACCAAGTATCAAAGCGATACTTAAAACAAAACATAAAACAAAACCAAGTATCAAAGCGATACTTAAAACAAAACATAAAACAAAACCAAGTATCAAAGCGATACTTAAAACAAAACATAAAACAAAACCAAGTATCAAAGCGATACTTAAAATAAAACATAAAACAAAACCAAGTATCAAAGCGATACTTAAAATAAAACATAAAACAAAACCAAGTATCAAAGCGATACTTAAAACAAAACATAAAACAAATCCAAGTATCAAAGCGATACGTAAAACAAAACATAAAACAAAACCAAGTATCAAAGCGATACTTAAAACAAAACATAAAACAAAACCAAGTATCAAAGCGATACTTAAAACAAAACATAAAACAAAACCAATAACCGAGTACCCGTACTGGTTACAGAATTCAATCTAATTTTATTTAAACTCGTACCGCTAACACTGGCATCCGACAAGTCCCCATCGCCACAGGGATACCGCTAACCAGTATACCACTAATCCCAGGCTAACTAAGTCTACAGCCCCGCACCTACCATCTCAGAGTCATGCCTACACAGAAACTAATTATAAGACCATCAAACAACCTAGCACCTGCCCAGATCCAAGGCCATAGCCATTCTGGTATGAAGCCAACAAGCACTAAGCATACCCGAAACCAAGCAAAAGACCGACCCAATCAGGTTCCTTGTCTAACAGATATAAAATCACTACCACCTGGTCTGAAAACCATCCCACAAAAGCCTCCACTACAGTAGAAAACCAATAAAGCCCAAACTAAACCTATAGGTGTTATAATGGCAGGGAGGAGGCTACTAACATGTCAACCTCCCAGGCCTGCATGCTAGGCCATTGATCCTATGAATCCACATTGCCAGTTGTCTCGGAGGAGTGTACCAGTTAGGAGTACCTGTACCCGCTGCCTGTCCCCCAAACAAAACATCATAAACGTAGGAAATGCATAGAGGTAGTAACAAACCAAGAAGGTCAGTAGGGCCTATCTCTCACCTGTAGTGCCATGCCTTCTCCTACCAAACTCATAGCCAAACTAAAGAAACCAAACAAACCCCACAAAACCCAGCGTACAAGACTCAAACAAGTCCAACCAGGTGGTCACAACCCACTATCTGCAGAGGTGGCCATCAGCCAGCCGGCCTATCGGGGAGCTTTACAGCACTCAGCAGCTTCGCCCAACAGCCCAAGCCAGGCTGGAAACACATAATTAGACCTCGCCCAACCGGTGCTTGCAGGTGTTTCTCCCCCCAATCAGCTCCCTCCAAGCCCCATGTACCAGACGCCACAGAGCCCATCCAGCCCCCCAGCCCCTCAGACAGATCAACCATCCGATAGCTACCGGACAGCCTATACCTAGCCCTATCAGGGAGCCACAGGTCTTGGCCACACTAACAGAGCCCCATCTCCCAGCATCTTGCAGCTGTGGAGAACCTACCAGCTACAGCTGGGAGCCATGAAGGAGGCAGCAACATTACCCGAAGGTACCAAAACCAGCCACACCATCCAATACAGTCAAGCCAAAGTCCAACCAAGTCGGGAAAGAGTAGGGAGAGCCAGCCGAAGCCAGCCCCATAGGTCCGGCAACAAGCACAGACCGAACGACACGCAAGAGGCACATCCTACTGATCCGACATGAAGGGGGAGGGTGAACGAACAGAAGCAGACAAATAGAAGGTAGGCTCCACTTGCAATGGATGAAGCCACTAACGACAATCTGCAACAGAACTACCCAAACGCACAGACAACGCGAATGCCTGGCAACTAATCGTCCCATACCAACCTAGGTAGCAACAATAACCACACCAGGGGGCAAGAGTTTTCAAGGTCAAAGCCATCCCCACCGAGGTGGGGAGGAGACACCTGACTGAACCAATGTAAATGCCACAAGGACAAAACTTCCAAGGGAACGGTAATATACAACATTGTAGGATTCTGACCGAAGAAATGTAATGTAATGAGGAGGGGCTAGGCAGGTACTGCCCTGCCACCTGAGGAATGATTTAGCCGGTACAATGAGTTAAACTTGGGAAGGTCATTAGTCAAACCCAAGGACATTTTGTATCGCGAGAACTAAGGACTCCGTTAAAACCCAACATCATGAGCTGGCCTAAAGAACAACATAGGTTATCCCCCCAAACACCATGTTCTATCCTCCCCAATCAAACGCGAATCCTGTGGGTAGACGATAGACAGGAAGCTGAAGACATTTTACAGAAAGGAGCTTCTAAGTGACTGTGATGAAGTGCTTGAAGTGACAGCATCGTGAGAAACCATCAAGCGATGAAACAAGAAACAAACAAGTAATCCACTATGCAACACCAACAGACCTCAACACCAAAGACCTCAGGAACTACTGAGCGAACTCAGATATCTCCCCCAGAATCCAAGGCATCATGGCCCATTATGGGGCGAAAGAAACGCTTAGGACGAAGCGATGGCAAGGACAAGGAACAGTACTTAGAACACAGCATAAAGAACCTATCCTCTTCAGCTGTACCGGCCTCCTTAAATAGTGTTCTTCCTGCCCCATGTCATATGACCCAAAATGGTCACATGTATTAAACCAAATTATAATAAACAAATCATGTGACCAAAGTAGTCATATTCTCAAAACCCATAACCTCATAGCAAGGTCATGTGCAACAACTCATAAGCTAATCATAACACAATAAACAAGTCATATGACTGCAAGTATTCATATGAGCAAAACCCTTGACCTCATAATGAGGTCATGTGCTAAACATAAATCACATACGCAAGGCATACCTGCAAGGCACACTTGCAAGGTACATTTAACAGGTGTACATCTCATGACTCAGACTCAAGTCATGTGTGAAACATCAAAATTCATAGCAGAACAAGTCATATGACTTGAATGAGTCATATGTGCAAAACAATAACATACCTATGACTCATAATCATGCATCACATGAAAAACTTTTCCTCGCCAAGCCACATTCATGACATGCAGGCAGAAAACCTCAGTGGAAGAAGCCAAGATAATGGTGTTCCAGAGCTGTCAACACTTTGCTAAACACACCCAGGTATTCAAGTTCTCCTTAAACTTCCCAGCTCCCTCCACTGGCGGTAAACTGGTGAAGGCAATGGCCCTTCTGTATTTGTGACAAGTGGTACAGGTGAGGACTGGTCTTGCTTGATCCGACTCTTCTTGTTTTTCTTCTTCCTACCCCCAGGTACAGGTCTAGTAATAGGAGTGGACGGGCCATCCTTATTACCACCCCCCACTATAGGGGAGATACCACTACAGGCATTATCCTAACCAGCCACAGATTCAGCCACAGAGGACTCAGGAATCTTCCTTTCTAAAGTGGGGAATACCACCGCAGCTGGTATCACCATACCAGAATCCACCCAACCTACACCAGAAGCAAGCATCCCAACCGGACCTAATGAATCAGGAACCTATCAACCCATACCACTACCCATAATCACAGCTGCGAGAGGGGCTTGGATAACCACTGGCTATCATTCCTCCAAGGGAGCTCCTCCTCTAAATTCTGAGAACTATCAGGATCAAGCACAACTCCTACAACTGTAACCACCATAGTAACTAAAGCAGCTAAGGGGACAGACGAGGAGGGGATAACCGTTGGAGCTTCAGCCACTAAAATCATGATTAAATGGTGAAAAGTATCGCGTTTAGAGGCTAGGGTAGTCTACAACATAGATATCTCTTTCGCAGTGCGATGATATTACCAAGAAAGGATGGAGACATGATTCCAAAGGTGAGAGACATTGGCTTCCAGGATGAAGTTCTTCTCAAAGGCACAAAACAAGGCTACCAATGAACCTAGAACTGACATGGCGGAGGGAGCTGATGCTTGCGTAGTCATTATAATGTGAGTAGTTGACTATAGTGAACAACAGGAAGGATAAGTAAAAGAAAGAAAGAAAGAACTTCTTGTAAATGTAAGAAGAGGGACAAAGAATGATGCCCAAAAAAGTAATCAAAGTTAAAGACTTGAAGCCTATCATAAGATAGAAATCAAGGGTTCTGACTGGTCGTAACTGAACCTTTATGTTCTGACATAGGATGAAAGAAGGATGAGGAAAGTACTTAGAATAAAGCATGAAGAGCCTATCCTTCTCGGCCATACCGGCCTCCTTATATAGTACACTTCCTGTACCTAGTCATGTGAACCTAAAAATAGTCACATTCATAAAACCAAATCATAATAAACTAGTCATATGACTAAAGTGGTCACATGTGCAAAACCCATGACCTTGTACTAAGGTCATTTGTGAAAAATCATAAACTAATCATAATGTAATAAACAAGTCATATGACAGAAAGCCATTACATGAATAAAACCTATGACCTTATAATAAGGTCATGTGCAAAACATAAATCATATGCACAAGGCATACCTGCAAGGCATACTTGCAAGCCATACTTATCAGGCGCATGTTCCATTACTTATAAATGAGTCATGTGTGAAACCTAATAAATCATAATGTAATCAAGTCATATGACTTGAATGAGTCATATGCGTGAAAGCCTTAATGTGCCTATGACTCATAATCATAAGTCAAGTGAAAACTCTTCTCCTTGCTAAGCTATATTCATGACAGAGTTCAGGAAAATCCTGTTTCCTGTTAATTCTAAAAATCTGTTCCTGATTTAAGGGATTCTTCTACTGAGTCCAGTTAACTAGCTGGAGCTACTCCATGGTTTCCTCACTATAAGCATATGAGACAAACAAATATTACTCAAATGTCATTAAGTATAGCATGAAATAAGGCTACTGAGAAAGCTGTTCATCAGCAGGAGTAAGGTATTCTATTGAAAAATGAGCATGTAATTTAGATTCTTGAGGAATGCTATACAGACAAGTTGATACTTAAGGAAATGATAATCACTATTTGTCTTTTTGAGGATAGAGCAAAAGCTTGTATTTTTACAGGGCGACTTGCACGAGCTATTAGAGATGCATAGATTAGACGACAAATTAGTACTTGATGGAATTAAATACTACATTTCATATGTATATAAATATATCTTTTTTTACCTAGATCTAGAGTAGAACTTGGATTTCTTTTTTGTTTTTTAAGTTGTCTACTATGTGACATGTTTTCTAATGTGTTCTATTTTTTACAAGATACAATTGAGTGTCCTGCTACATATCTGTTGCTATTTGATCTCTGACTTATGAAATAGTTCTATATCCTGGTTTTCTCTTCTTATCAATAACATTGTAGTTATCAGTGTTTATCAGAAAGAAATCAATAACCTCTTCAGCATCATCTCTATTATTCAAGGTTCCCTTTAACTCTGGAGAACTTCTTATGTAATCTATAATTAGCACTTACATTTAATAATTATCTTTGAAATTGTAATATCAGGATAGGAATTTATTAGATATCAAAACTTTTTTAATTTGTATACTAATTAATCACATAGCTTCTGGCAACTCATTGTAAATAAAGTTTTAGAGAGCAGCTAAGGCAATGACCTACTTAGCTTGACTTATTATGAAATACTAAAGCTGTTTATGTAAGAGAGGAAAATGGTACTTCAGAATGCCAAAAGTTCTTTCAATTATGTTATGCAATTGAGAGTGGCAAAAATTAAACAACTCTTTTTTACTTGTAGGTCTACAGTATTTAATTAAGTAATTAGTTGTTAAATTTCTAATAATCATATATATTAGAATATGAGAAAACTAACCTACTTTACATGAGACTGATAATGTTCATGTAAATGATATCTTACTCCATGGTATTAAATCAGATACTTGTTACTCTGTTGATATCTGGTATTGTCAAGGTAGTACCTTTTTTTTAGAACAGTAAATCCCTTTGTTATAGCAACTTTGAAAACTCTACCATGGTGTACAAAGTCTTCCAAACCAGATAAAACAAAGCAGAAATATATGCTAAAAGTGCAGGCAATGAATACATTTTGGATAATTTGACCTTTATGGTTATGATAATATAAAAGATCCACAGTTAGAACAAGTGCTTTAAGTTGAGTCCAATTGATTGCACCAACAATATTTTAAAATAGGGATAAAACTTTGAACTTCACTCAACTTTATATTTATAATTATTTAATAGAAGAACAATAACCTGATTTGCTAAGACAACTAGACTATTCAATATGAGATTAAAATATCTTGCTTATTAATAGTCAGCTATAATGAAAATAAAGATATGAATAGTTAAATAAAGAAATTATTAAAAAGATTTTAAAATACTAACCAGCTAACTAAGTGTCCACTATGATGGAATTATTCATGAACTACATAGTTTGATCCATTATATAAAACAGTATAATGAAATATTGTAACCTGTTCAGTAATAGCTATATATCTTATAGCTTACAAGTAGCCATGTTTTTCAAACTATTTACATAATTTGAACAATATATCTTATTGCATGTGAAATACCTCATAAAACCGCTTTGCCTTCCTATTAACTCAAAGAAGCCCCTCAACCTATACTCTACTAGTGAAAGCTAAAGTGTAAGTAGTATAAATACTCAGTGAAGGATTTTGTTTTATATGTTGTTTTAGGTATCATTTTCAATACTTAGTTTGTTTTATGTATCGTTTTGATACTTTTTGATTAATTTCGTTCATGTCAGATACGAACAGATTTGTGTATTTAAGACCAGCTGATTTCATAATAGAAATGGTAGACTTCAACAGACAGTATTTCAATATACTTGGTTGAACAGTTACTTTTTTAGCTTTTCTAGCATACTTTCAAAGCCTCTTTTGGTTCACAGCTCTTGCCTCCTCTGTAGAAGAGCAGGCTACTATTCAACTATTATACTTAAACCTGAAAGATGATTAGCACCTACTAAATACATTATATAAAGTATAAATCATTTTAATGTTAAAATATGTTTGGAGTCTCCAGATCTGATACCTAAGACCTACAATAAGTAGGATAACCCCATTCAGAATCTGAATCTCTGATCTCCAACACCCCTCCCTGGCTCCTTGTAAGGCCCACACGTCACCATACATATTGATCTCGTTGTGTCCTATGACTCTAATACTACAGAATCACAGAAGTTAGATTAATACCAGATACGTTACTGCCATCCCTCTAACCAGATTCTCTTTACGGGGTATATAGAAAGAAACCTACAGCTAGGTCTGGGAAGTAGAAATGAGCATATCCAGAAACTACCATGAGAGATACTAGGCTTCAAATATAGGACAACAGTAGCATGGGCCGTAAGTAACAGGATGTTTCCGTATAAGGATATGATATTGAATGTTGAAGGACCTCTACCAAGAGTCAACACATTCTCATCTACCCTATAATAATTAGTGGAATTGAGAACTTCTAAGAAGTGCTACTGAAAAGCCAATAAACATTTCAAAGTAACACAAATAGGTCAAGAAATATGGCTCAGTTGCAGAAATTATTACTAATTATCGGGTGGAGACAACCTGTAAAGACATAGAGTTCTCTAGGCCTGCCAAGATTCGTTTCTGAGGACAGAAATTGTCTAGGAAGATTTGAAATGTATACTGATTTCATTTATAACTACTAAGTGTAAAGTGAAGTGGGTGAAGTAGAGTGGAATCCAATAAATAGTATTATATTGTTAAGGTCTCTTCTCTATTGCTTGATAATGTCTAAAAGCTTAGAAGACATTTTAATATTTATATTCCATGTCTGAGTATTCGCAGACTACATCTATCTATTATACAAACTATGTACCTGTCTGGTTTCAACTTGCAATATTGGATATTTCTCCAAAAGTGCAAAAACCAGGAGACCCTGAAAACCACCACACCCTCTTCAGTGATTACAATATTACTTACTAGGAAATATACTATTCCCAATCATAATTATCTGATCTTCAGAGCCATTAAACTTATGGCCTAGTTCACAAGTTGAATTAAGTTGGCCTCAATTTTCTCTCTTATCAATGAAATGATCAGTTCCATCTGCAGGTTATATCTGTGGAGGTAGTCATAATTTCAACCTTCTTAAGCTACCTGACTTTAAATCTCCAAATTTCCGAATCCAATCAACAGATATCTTCCTGATAACTTCCTACTTGTTCGCAGGAAGCTATTGTTCTAGATTGGTGGATAATCCCACAGGTGGCAACCCTTAGTTTTTCTGGATAATAGAGTCCCAATCGCCATTTAAGTATTGAGAACCTGTTCGGTGGAGACAATCTGATAGACTTCAGAATTGTCTAGGCCAACCAAGATTCATTTCTGTAGATGGAGATTGTCTAGGAACACTCGAATTCACTCATTTCGTTTATGATTACTAAGAGCAAAATAAGTAGGTAAAGTAAGAAGAAATTGTAAAGACAATATTATATGGTTATGGTCTCTTGTCCAT
>NW_003298919.1:561249-581319 GCF_000151645.1 Tuber melanosporum
TCTGGGTCTGAGTATTTGCGGACTAAATCTATTTATTATACAACTACATACTTCTCTGATTTTAACTCGCAACATCGGGTATTCTTAACAGGTGTGAACACCTGGAAACCCTGAAAATTACCACACCTTCTTCAGTAATTATGAGATAACTCACTAGGAAATATACTGTTTCCAATAGTAGTTATCTGATCATTAGAGTCTTTAGACTTGTGGCCTAGTTCTCAAGTTGAACCGAGTTGACTCCAATTGTCTCCGTCATTGATGAGATAATCAGTTTCATCTGTAGGTTGCCTGACTTCAAACCTTCATAACACCTTACCTAACCAATAGGTATCTTGCAGAGAACTTTCTACTAATTCACAGAAAGCTATTCCACTGGATTGACAAATATTCTCTTGGTTGACAACCCTTGGTTGCTCCGAGTAATAGGTTTCAATCGCTGATGTAGTAGTATTGGAAGTTATCCCTATAGATATAATGTATTTTGAAACCTAGTTACAACACTCTATAAAGTCTATTGGCTTTTATGGTAGTGTTCCTCAGAGTTCTAGACTCTTCTGATTATTGTAAGGTGAATGCGAACATATTGGCCTCTTGTTGAAATTCTTTACCATTCGATATCATCTCTTCATGCGAAAATGTCCTGTTACTTACAGCCCATGCCCAAGATGTTACATCCTTGAAGCCTAGTAATCCTCTGGGTAGTTGACGGATATACTCCATTTCACTTCACAGACTTAGCAGAAGGTTCCCTCTTATATACCTAGTGAACAAGACCTAGCCAAACAGACAGCGGCAACACATAAAGTGTTATTCTGACACACTTAATTCTGTGCTATTATAGTCACAGGATGCAACTGAAATTGATATGTATAATAATGTGCAGGCCTCATTAGGGGGCAGGTTCTGTATGTCAGAGACCAGATATTATGATTCCAGGTGAGGTTACCTCACTTTGTCTGATTCCTAAGTATCAGATCTCAGTATTCCTAATAGAGTCATTCCTACAATAATAATGCATTCGCGTGCTCTGTTGTAACACTCTGTGATGACTATTGGCTTCTGTGATAGTATTCCCCAGAGTTCTAGACTCTTCTAATATTAGGAATACCAGGATCAGATAGCTAGAAATCATCCTAAGTAGAGTAATCTCATCTGAAATGGGAATTCCTGGTCTCTAACACCCCCCTCCAGCTCTGCTATGGGGCCCATACATCATCCTCCATTTTAATCTCAGTCGTGTTCTGTGACTATAATGTTATAGAGTTTAAGGTGTCAGAATAACACCGTATATGTCACCACCCTCTGTCCAGCCAGATCCTGTTTGCAGGTTATATGAGATGGGACTTTCTGCTAGGTTTGAGAAGTGAAACAGAGCAAATCTGTCAACTACTCAGAGTGTTACTAAGCTTCAAAGACATAGTGTCTTTGGCAAGGGCCATATGTAATGGGACCTTTTTGCACAAAAAGATGATATCGAATGGTAAAGCATATCAATGAGAGACTAATACATTCACATCTACCCTACAATAAACAGAAGAGTATTGAACTCCATTGGACACTACCATAGAAACCAATAGACTTCATAGAGTATTACAACTTGGTTTCGGAACACATTGTAGCTACAGGATAACTTCCAATACTACAATAGCAATTGAAACCCTGTTATCCAGAGCAATCAAGTATTGCCAACTAAGGGGGTATTTGTCAATCTAGTAGAATAGCTTCCTGCAAATTAGTAGAAAGTCCTTTGGAAGATATCTATCAGTTAGGTAAGGAGTTATAAAGGATTGATGACAGGCAATCACAAAAGGTTGCGCTTGCGACTACCTTCACAGATACAATTCGCAGATCAAAATAATTAATTCATCAATGACAGAGACAATTGGGGCCAACTCTGTAACCGGTACGGGTACTCGGTTATTGGTTTTGTTTTATGTTTTGTTTTAAGTATCCCTTTGATACTTGGTTTGTTTTAAGTATCGTTTGATACTTGGTTTTGTTTTATGTTTTGTTTTAAGTATCGCTTTGATACTTGGTTTGTTTTAAGTATCGTTTGATACTTGGTTTTGTTTTAGGTTTTGTTTTAAGTATCGCTTTGATACTTGGTTTGTTTTAAGTATCGTTTGATACTTGGTTTTGTTTTATGTTTTGTTTTAAGTATCGTTTTGATACTTAAGGAGTTTTACCAAAGAGTATCAATCGATACCTTTGATTAGTTTCATTCATGCTAGACATGAACAGATTTGTGTATTTAAAGACCGCCTGTTTCTACGATAGAAAAGGTAGACTTCGACAGACAGTATTTCAATATACTTAGTTGAACGGTTACTTCTTTGTCCCCCTGTACACCCTCGAAGCCTCCTTTAGTTCTCAGCTCTCGCCTCCTCTCTGGTAGAGCAGGCCACCTGCCAACTATCGTATCTATTACCGATAACGTGATTAGCACCCTGCGAACACGTTATTTTTTTTAACCTCAGCAAGTGGTTAAGAATCTGTCCCCGGATTTAGGCCTGATCAACCTATCGATATCCACCTCAGAACGCTAGCGGAGAGAAGCGGCAGAATCACAGCACATTCGACTTCATCGCAAACCCAAGATAGAGTCTTTGACGACCAGAAGTGGGAAGCAAATCCCACGGCAAGACCTTACAAGAAAGAAACAACCCTGGTACTCTGCTAAAGAGCCGGGCAATCCTGCAAACAAGGAAGATACACAACCTCCAGGAGAATTTCCTTCTACTCCAGCAAAGAAGCCTTCCTTTAAACCTCCAATCGACCCCGAAGCCAGCAGCGAATCAGACATGGCTAGCACAGGAGGAGGGCCTTCTGGAGGAGGAAAATCTCGGGCTAGGCCTGAAGAAGAGGAGGGTCCCGCAGCATTTGAACCACTTAAGTTTAAACTCCACCTCCCAGTGAAATTCACAGGAGAAGGAAAAGACCTCAAACCTGAAGCTTTTGACCGATAGGCGATGGAACTCTCACACTTCCTACTCTTACAAGGAAAAGATGTGGAAGATCCTACAACCGGACTTATCATTGGATCATTTTGCGAAGGAAAGGCAACCGACGTATACCACCAATGCTATAAGGAATACGGCGGGAATGTAAGATTAAGAGAAACTACAATTCTCGATTACCTGAAAGGACGATTCCAATCCTCTATAACCAACGACCTCCTATACAACAAATTCAACCAGCTTCAGCAAGTTAACGGAACGCATGTCAAGCGAATCACCGATGTGGCTATGGACCTGATGATGTATAAGGACCGAATGGAGAGAGGAAGTATCTCCAAATACATCCTGAAGCGACGATTCTACGACACTAAGCACCCAACTCTCCGGCGAGAAGTAGAACCACTCAAGGAAGACAGCGATGATATTGCAGTAATAATTGCAAGAGCAGAACGAAAGGACGCCATTCTCCATGAGACCAAGGCCTACAAAACACAGACATTCTCTAGTAGGAACAGCCAGCCACGGCACAAAACCTCCGGCAACTCTGAAGACGATACCCCACAGGTTTTCAAGAAGAAAACAAAATACTGCCAAGAATCAAGATGGCAGAAAGGAGAATGTTTTGAATGTGGAAAAACAGGACACATGGCAACAAACTGTCCTACAAAGAAAGGAAAAGGAAAGACAATTAAGCAAGAGGCATCGGCCAACAATGTTGAAAGCGATAATACCCAATTCAGCGAATATGAAGAGATCCATATCGGATATATCGATGTGGAATGCAACAGTGTCCGACCTCTGGCTACATTCAAAGCACACACCGCCCTGGAAGGTACTATCCTGATCAATGGCAAAAGGGCTCGAGTCCTATTCGACACTGGTGCAATCGGAAGAGATATGATCAGTAATGCCTTTGTCTCTGTCCATGAACTCCCAACTCAAGACCTTAACCAACCTATACCAGTCAATATGGCAGTAAAGGGATCACGATCCGCAAGTCATAAAATCTGTAGTGCGACTATTCGACTTGGTTCTGCAGTCCTACCCCCCTAGCAAATGCTGGTTGGAAATTTAGCCAAATACGATGCCCTAATAGGTATGCCATTCCTGAACCGCCACAAGGCTATAATCAGGTGTGGGGAATCAACCATCGATTTCCCAGATCAGAAGGTCAGAGTCTCATGCAAGCCAATAAGCGGAGAGTACCGAGCCACAGTCTGTGAAGCAACTGCCCAATCACTATTGGATGAATACTCTGATGTTTTCCCTGATCAAATACCCGAAGAACTACCACCTATGAGAGAGGTGAACCACCACAATCGCCTCCGAGACCTCTCTAATCTGAAGAACCAACCCACCTATTCTATTCCTGACGCATACAAAAGCCCACTTTGTGATTGGTTCAACCAACAACAAAGAAGAGGAGTCATCTACCAGGCGGAAGCCCCAGGTGCCGCTCCTATGTTTGTTCAACCCAAAGCAGATGGCAAAAGAATTCGCCCCTTGGTTGACCTCAAGCTACAGAATGAAAACACAGTTATGGACAGCTCCGCTATCCTAAACCAAACCCAGATCCTAAATGCAGTTGGACGGGCTAAATTCCGAAGTAAGATTGACCTAAGCGATGCTTACTTCCAAACAAGGTTAGATCCAGAAAGTGAACGCTACAACAGTTTTAAAACACCCTTCGGAAGTTTCATTAGCCGAGTTGTGTTACAAGGTGATATGAATGCACCCGCCACCTTTATGCGAATTATGGAAAACCTCCTGAGCGAATACCTCCACCATTTTGTTTGGGTCTACATTGATGATATTCTCATCTTCTCGAACACTGAAATAGAACACGCCTACCATATAGGTTTGGTTTGTACCAAACTAAGGGAAGCTAAATTCTATGCTAGCAGAAACAAATCAATCCTGTTTGCCGATAAACTCGATATACTAGGACATGTTATAGATGATGAAGGAATATATGCAGCCCCAGGAAAAATAGCCTGTTTAACGGAATGGTCGACACCCCAGAATCAAAAGGAACTCATGCGATTCCTAGGACTAGTCAACTATATTTCCCAGTTCCTCCCACACCACGCCACTGTGACAGCGCCGCTCACAGACCTTACCGGCAATGCAGAATTTGTCTGGACCCACACTCATGACCAAGCCTTTACCAACATCAAGGAGTTGATTAAAAACGCCAACGTTATTCAACCTATCCACTATAGTAAACCAGAACCAATATGGCTTATTACTGATGTATCAGATGTTGGAGTTGGAGCATGGGTTGGGCAAGGGACCTCCCAAGAAACGGCAAGACCAGCGGCATTACACAGCAGGAAGTTCACTAATTCACAGATGAACTATGGAACAATAGACAAGGAAGCCCTTGCTGTGACAGATGCTCTTACCGCTTTCAACCACATCCTGATGGGCAATACCTTCACTATTGTTCCCGACCACCAACCCCTCACTAATCTTAAAACAGAAAGAATACCTGGAAGGAGAAGAACAAGATGGATAGGTGAAATCAGCAAATACGATGCAAAAATCATCTATACCCCTAGAAGAACAAACTATTTAGCTGATGATCTCACGCCTATATGAGAACCAAGATCTCGCAGATCCTGCTCTGGTTCATGACCACACAAGACAACGCGAGGACAGCCCTGACGACACCTCCTATGAACAAGAACCAGCGATGGCTACTACCAGCTTTACCACTCCCTCCAATCCTTTCTCTTACACCATGTACAGCGCTGCCGGAATGGAACGAGGAAAAGACATTGATGAAGAATGGAAAGACAATTGCACGCTCCGCAGCACACCTCCTCACGAGCTTGAACAAAGCAGACTCCACTGGTCCCACTGTTATCACAACACCTGCCCTTTTCACCAGACTGAGATTAAGTTCGGCAACAGATACCAGTGACCGTACTATATGCCTGCTGATAATTCCAAAAACACTAGCTTCGACACCGCAGAAGGAGCAGAAGAGATGGTCGATGAAGATGAATCGACCCAACCTCCTCATAACCTTAATCCTGTTCCAACACGACACCAAGATCTTGAAGAACTCAAACAAGCGGCAGCCTACGTGGATGCAATATCCTACTTACACCCTCCACAGTCAGCCCCGCCATCCTCTCCTCCAATAATCGATTCAAGACCACTATATGGTGGACCCTTACGAGTATACAACAATGAAACCATTGTCTCGGTCATACTCCCTAATATTCTCGAGCATCGCCGACAACTCTATGAAACCTTTGAGAAGGAGGATGCCCCTATCGAACCAACAAGAGAATCCCTGATTGAGGATGAACGAGATGTTAGATCAACCACAGAAGAATTAACCTCATCTTTCCGAAGCCAAATGATAGCAGGATATCACCATGATCTGATTTACTTCAAAGCCATGGATAGCTCCAGGCATGGAGACCTCGCTCCTTACAACATATCAAACGGAATGGTCTATACCAGCATCCGTTATGGTGAACATTGCCTATACATACCAAAGGGCCATATGTTCAATGGAATGACTATTAGAGAATATGTCATATCCGAGATTCACAACAAAGGACACCACAGTGCGGACCGCAACCTTCAATATGCTTCAGAATATGTTTACTGGCCTGAGATGCGCAAGGATTTCCGCGATTTCGTCAAACAATGTGAACTCTGTCAGGCAAACAAGGAGCGAACACAACTACCTGAAGGAAAAGCACAGACCCTCCAACCACCATGTGAAATATTCAAATCATATGCCATCGATTTCGCAGGACCATTCAATAAATCCGCTGGATATGACACCATCTTGGTAGCTGTGGATCAATTCTCTGGATACACATGGCTCATACCAATGAAGCTTACCGATTCCTCCAAAGACACCTGGAATAACCTCCAACGCTACCTGTTTACCCCCCATGGGTACCCCTTATCTATTGTCAGTGATGCTAATCCCCACTTTACCGCCAGATTCTGGAAGCAAACCTTGACCTCTCTTGGAATAAACCACATTATGGCTGCCCCTGGATACCATGAGACTAATGGCCAAGCAGAACGAATAATCCGCGAAGTTAAGACCGGAATTAGAAGCATAATCAATGAACAACAAACCAACTGGGAACCAGCCCTTGTTGAACTGGCCGCATATATCAATGCCGGATTTTCAGATACCTTAGGAATGTCACCATACAAGGCAGTCTTTGGCCGTCAATACCCCCTCCTACCTACAACACTATTTAAGAACTCCTCAGTCCCTGCCTCTGATGACCATCTAAACCGCCACCAAGCAATTCGGAACGATGCCTTCCAATCTGTTAAGGCAGCCCGATTCTGAAGCACCACTACTGCCCAGAAACGACGACGCAAACATGTCCCCATCTCACCAGGAGACATGCTCATGGTACATGGTAACATGTTCATTACCAGTATCGGACGCAGCAAGAAATTGCAACCCGGTGGCGAGGACCTTTCAAAGTCATATCTTTTGACGAGCGTACAGAAAACTACACTGTTCAGATGGATGGACGCATGTACCGTCGCAATACTGCAGTTTTCCATGCCTCTGCTGTCAAACGATTCCACCCAAATGACGGGTCCAAGTTCCCTGGATGAACCTACTCTCGACCCGCACCTATCATCATTGAGAAGAAAGATGAATGGGAAGTTGAAGAAATCCGAGACCACCGCCTTTGGCATGGAAATGATCAGTTCCTAGTCAAATGGAAAGGATATCCGACGAGTGAGAACAGCTGGGAACCACTAGAAGGACTAGAGCATGCCATGGATATGGTAAACAAATGGTGGAAAAACAACATGCCAAACGAATCCCTCCCTCCAACAATCAATTATATCACCATGTGCTGGACACCTACAATGCCAGAAACTGAGCGATGGCATGCAGAACTCGAAGCCAGAGATGGATTTTGGGCACCATACTTTGAGTCGGAATTCGAAAGCAGCGATGAGGAGAATCAAGCCATGGAGCAGGCTCTCGACAACTTTATCTAGTCACCAATCACCATCCGAATACCATAACGATATCAAACTATATGAAGCTCAATGTGAGGCTGCGACAACAGATTGTTGGACTGTTGTTGAACCGCGATGCTATCCAACTTGAAGACTATTTCGAAATCCTCTGAATAGATTACTGTCCTGATTGCGATCACGCTTGGGTTGATGTACAACGCGAATCTGGTATTCGTGACTACTGTGATTTACATTTCTTTGAGTCTAAGTGTTTCCTCAGGGTTTCTTCCTGCCCCTGATGTGATACTTATAATGAAGAATTTCTTGCAGAAACTAAAGCCATGAGTTTCTCAGAATCCACTTTTGATGATTATTAGGTTTTGTTTGTTTAAACAGTTGTTTTGTTTTGGGGAATGTAACCAGTACGGGTACTCGGTTATTGGTTTTGTTTTATGTTTTGTTTTAAGTATCGCTTTGATACCTGGTTTGTTTTAAGTATCGTTTGATACTTGGTTTTGTTTTATGTTTTGTTTTAAGTATCGCTTTGATACTTGGTTTGTTTTAAGTATCGTTTGATACTTGGTTTTGTTTTATGTTTTGTTTTAAGTATCATTTTGATACTTAAGGAGTTTTACCAAAGAGTATCAATTGATACTTTTGATTAAGTTTCGTTCATGCTAGACATGAACAGATTTGTGTATTTAAAGACCGCCTGTTTCTACGATAGAAAAGGCAGACTTCGACAGACAGTATTTCAATATACTTGGTTGAACGGTTACTTTTTTGTCCCCCAGTACACCCTCAAAGCCTCCTTTAGTTCTCAGCTCTCGCCACCTCTCTGATAGAGCAGGCCACCAGCCAACTATCGTATCTATTACCAATAATGTGATTAGCATCCTGCGAACACGTTACAAACTCCGTTCGACTTGAGAACTAGGCCACAAGTCTAAAGACTCTTATGATCAGATAACTCCTATTAGGAACTGTATAGTTTCTAGTTAGTTATATCAGAATTGTCAAAAAGGGTGTAATGGTTTTAAGAGTTACCAGTTGTTCGTACCTTTTAAGAAAACCCGACATTGCGAGTTATAATCAGAGAAGTACCTAGTTGTATACTAAATAGATGTAGTCCACGAACACTCAGACCCAGAATATAAATATCCAAGTACCTCTCAAGCTTTAAACATAATCAAGCAACCGAGAAGAGACCTTAACAATATAATATTGTTTTTATGATTCTATCTTACTTTACCTACTTTACTTTGCTCTTAGTAGTCATAAATGAAATGAGTAAATTTGAGCCTTTTTAGACAATCTCGATCTACAGAAACGAATCTTGGTTGGCCCAGACAATTCTGAAGTCTATTAGATTGTCTCTGCCTAATACAAAATCTTTTCAGCTGCACTTTACTATACTACAAGCTCTAATTCTATAATGGTTATTTGTACAAATAGGTATATAATTAAAAAGTATTTGTCCATATAAATTGTAAAAAATGTAAGTCTGATCAGATAGTGTGGTAAGCCTTTGAATCATAGCAGAAGAGGTAGGAGAAAGAAGATATGGTATTTTTTACTATTTAGAGGTAGTAAAGCTTGTAATAAGTAAAGTAAGTTCCTAGTCATAGGTATATCCTGCATTACACAATGTCAGTATCTTATATCCTAAGCTAATAGGCTTATTAAATATTTTAATTGTATAAGCTAAGTGACTGAGAAAGTCTATTATCATTTCGTCAATAGCCACATTAGTTGATAGAAGAAAACACTCTTTTGAGGTTTTCTAAATACTGCTATTCAAAGATTCAAGCTTCTTCCACTCCTTGTGAGTGGTAATTGGAGATTCAGATAGCTCAAAGCTATACAGATAGTACTTTAGCTGTTGAAAGTGCATATATTTTATCCTACATATTAGTTCTGGAACTACACTTCTGATTTGCCTTCAAACAAGCTTTAGACTAGAACCTCTTAATATACTTATATGAATCAAGATTGCTAAAAATATTTGAAGTTCTAGAACTGTTATTGAATGCTATTTCTGAACAAGTGAATAGTTACTGTCTTTCAGGCTAGCATCATGCATGCTCACTTATATGTTTATATACCCAGTCAGAATTTTCAGTTGCTCCTGTAAAAAAAACAAAGTGAACAACTGAAATGGATCAGTTACTCCAGTTGCCAGCCCTATAGTTATAGCTTGATGTAGTGGAAATAGCTCTTGAAATGGTATGTAGTACAGTGGAGGTAGAAGTTTTCAAATCTTTTTAACTAAAGAGAGTAACTTCTTTTGTTGTTCCTTTGCCTTTATCTTTCACTTTCCCTTCATCTCTACAAGCATTATTGTATTCATATGTAGTGGATGTGATAATTCTGCTGGCCAGAGCCTAGTTTGCGATTCTGTACCTACTATGAAATATTTTGCATTCGATGAACATATTTGGCTAGGCCTCATACTGTTCACTGATAGGACAGCTAAAGGGTCATGCAGGTCAACTGACCAGGATAGCGCCCCTCCAGCAACAGTTCGTACACTGGACATTCTTGTTCATGGCATTTCTAACAGGACTTTGAACAATTGAGATTTGTGTTCTTAATCTTCTTGTAGAATTCAGCTTCTCGTAATGTTGCTTAGTACTTATTCACCCTGTGTCTTAGACAACACAGTTGCGCAATTCCTTGGCGACACTGGATTTTGTTGTTTCAGCTCTCTAAGGGATAGGAAAATCAAGCATAGCTCTTTTTTTTATAAAAAAAACCTAGTTCTTATACTTATTCATCTGCTTATCAAGAAATAGGTATTTTTTTTATTATACATGTTTTAAGAATGGAGCCTATAGAATTTGAGAATTGTGTAATTTCTGGTGCACGTTTTGGATGGCACGAACCATACCTTGAAAAACTCTTTGTAAGGCATTTCTGCCTAACCGGACTCCTGCTAGTTCCGCTACCTGTTGATAGGGAAGGCGACAGTTATGAGCACTTGCGGTTGCTGTTGTTAGTAGGTATGCTCGTGAGTTCTCTATTATGATCGGCCGTCGACCACGACCTGGGTAGCGGTTTGGCTGGGATATCGGCATTCTGTGAATGATTCGATGAAGTGATCCAAGCAACAAGCCAAACACAGTATGGAGTTGTGGATAACTCCATTCAGCGTAATGGCGAAGGGGCCTTACTGCTTGATGGACTTCGGATATGTTTTGAATATTTCGGGAAAGCTGGGACACGGTATGGGCTGCGTGAACAGAACTTGACTGTGGCTCGGATCTCCCTATTTCCTCCTCACCTTGATCGGTTATGATATTGAGACCATAAGGTGAAGGAGCAATTATAGGTTCTTGGTTTTCTGGAGAATCAATATCAGTTGGACTGCCCGAACCTGGCTCATCGGAGGGAGGAGGTGGTATAACTGCACTGACGCCTACATGCCATTTATCCTCAATACCAGTACATATACGCTTTTATATTCTTCCGGTTCATACTTACTCTCTTTTCCAGAATCAAGATTTTCACAAGATTCGAAGCCAAAGACTTCATTATCACCTTACTCTATCGTCACTTGTCAGCTGCCTTATTTTTACTTCCTCTACCTACTATACCGGTAGATTGTTGGGTGGCTAACCCCTGTCGGAGATTTCCAAATTCTGTTGCTCCCTTATTGCCAATAATGTTGGACAGGGATATCACTCTTTCCGATTTTTATGGTTACATCCGAGTACAGCCTAAACGAACTAAGAAGGCCAGGTATTAGTAACTCTACAGTCCCAAAGCAGTGGCTGATCATGTTCACTTTTGCTCGCTGCAAGGGTCGGCAAGCAACAGTTAGGCTGACAGGTCCCACACAAAAGTGTCCAACTCGCCGCGCTGGGACGTGCAAACTTGAAAAAATAACAACATGCGCAGTGTATGATTTGATTGTGTTGCTATTGTTGCGGGGGGGCAGGGGGGACGCCGGTTGGTTGCTGGATTGGATGAGGTTTGTGAGTACTTGTACGACCACCATTGAATTGACGCCAAGAACTAATTTCCCGGGTAAGCAAGAAAGACGGCACAAGCAGCCGTGCCCACGGATGCCGTCCAATTAAGATACTCCGATGGGAACCGACAGTGCGAACTTGCCAAACCCCACGATATAGCTGCGCGAGTGTGAGAAGCGGAGATAAGAAAGGTGCTTATGCACACACATCTCATTTACTCGAGTACGGTAGTTCAAGCCCTCCATTTGGTCCCGGCTTTGCTAGGTTAACCCGGGTTGTTCGTTTGTTCGTTTTGGTTGGGTTATTGACAAGTCCCTGGCATGCAGACCCCGAACACAGGGATAACAAATTTGTATACTCGTACATGCCAGGGTCAACCGAACCCGACAACTCGTTCTCGCTTATTTTTCCCCGCACAGCCGCCTCTCCCGCGTGATATTGTCGACCGAGGTCCCACGGAACTGGAAAACTCTATTTACAGGTACGAGAGTCTGAGACCGACCTGAATATTGTCTAAAATTTAATCAAGTATGATAATCCCCTACGAGATGCTAATCCTTTAAAACTTAGTCTTCCTTCATTTTTGAGCCGAATCCCCTGTTTTGGTAGTAGTCTTAAGTCAGATTCAAAGCCTTAACTGACATCAGATATATTTATTATGTTCGCAATAGAAATAAGGAAGGTCTGGAAGGTTGGAAAGCTCGAATTGTGCTTTACTATCGTGGCAGAAGTATGGCGGTAGGGCATAGTTGGAACTCATAGCCTAATAGCAAATTGGAAATAGAGCCTCAATCCAGGAGGTTTTGAGTGATAAAATTTAAGAAATATGGAAAATTATGGTATTAAAATGGTGACCCATTACTGGGTGAAATACGTTAGCTATCCACTGTACTCTGTATGAGTTTAACCCTTACACAGTTAGAAAGACATTTAAATATTTGCAAAAGATGAGCCAGGAGGGAATACTTACCGGTCACGGGACGAGCCCCTTAGCATATGCAGCAGCAGCCGTCATCGTCATCGTCCGACTTGCCCTGGCCGAATATGCCGCAGCAGCAGCCATCGTCATCGTCTCCCGTGCCCTGGCTGAACATGCCGCAGCAGCAGCCATCGCCATCGTCTCCCGTGCCCTGGCCGAACATGCCGCAGCAGCCGCCATCGCCATCGTCTCCCGTGCCCTGGCCGAACATGCCGCAGCAGCCGCCATCGCCATCGTCTCCCGTGCCCTGGCCGAACATGCCGCAGCAGCCGCCGTCGCCATCGTCTCCCGTGCCCTTGCCGAACGTGCCGCGGCGGCCGCCATTGTCCTCGCCTGCCGTGCCCGCGCCCAGCGCCAGCGCACCCGCTCCCAGCGCACCCGCGCCCAGGACCGCCGCGCCGGAGCCCGCCGGAGCCTGGGGTGTTGCGGCCTGGGGTATTGCTCCCTGGGGTGTTGCGCCCTGGCCTGGCGTGCCCTGGGGTGCTGCGGCCTGGGGTTGCCAAATTTTGTCATGGTTCTGGGACTCCTTCGTGCCCCCGTAACTGATATTGTTGGTTGTGTTACCGGCATGCATGGAGGTTGTAACGTTACCGGAGTTCATCATGTTACCGGAGTTCATCATGTTGTGAGAACCGGTGTTGCCGCTAAAATCGCCTCGAATATTGGTGTGGGCCACCGAGCTAGAAACAGCCCCTAACATCAATGATCTGGAGGGCTAACGTTTACAAGCGACAATCTGGGAGCATACCGTTGGGGTGGGGAAACATTCTTTCCTGATGGGTGGGGTGGGGAAACATTCTTTCCTGATGGTTGGGATGGGGAAACGTTCTTTCCTGATGATTGGGGTGGGGGAATGTTCTTTCCTGATGGTTGGGATGAGGAAACGTTCTTTCCTGATGGCTTCTTTCCTGATGGTTGAGATGGGGAAACGTTCTTTCCTGATGATTGGGGTGGGGGAATGTTCCTTCCTGATGGTTGGGATGAGGAAACGTTCTTTCCTGATGGCTGGGGTGGGGAAACATTCTTTCCTGATGGTTGGGATGGGGAAACGTTCTTTCCTGATGATTGGGGTGGGGGAATGTTCTTTCCTGATGGTTGGGATGAGGAAACGTTCTTTCCTGATGGCTGGGGTGGGGAAACATTCTTTCCTGATGGTTGGGATGGGGAAACGTTCTTTCCTGATGATTGGGGTGGGGGAATGTTCCCCCCCGATGGTTGGGATGGGGAAACGTTCTTGCCTGGTGCTTGGTTGCTCATCTAGTCGATGGATTCCTGAATCTCGAGAAGTTTGGTTTTGTCAATGTGGGGAGTGAATAATATGTTCTTTGGCCTTGTACTAGTACTTGGAAAGTTGATTTTCGACACGCGGAGGGAGAATGGACGAAACTGAACGTTTGGGGAGCCCTGAGACTACACTTCCCGGAGAGCGCATAATGGTTCTTATAGAAAGCTTCGACGAAGTTACCGCGCACTGTGCTCACTCACTCAGCCCGTATGGTACGAGTACTCATACCAGCACCTGGCACAGACTACTACCTTCCGGCTGATATCATTACCGGTACTCTTGTGGATGTCGCGCGACCAATAATTTATCCTCAAACTACGAAGGTACAGCTCCTAAGTTTTGTATGTTACACAAATGGCTCACACAACACTCACTACCAGCGCAACATACAAAAGTTAGGCGCTGTACCTCCGTATGCCAATAGATATGCCCCCCCCGCCTCCCTACTTGCCTCCACATCCATACCGTGATAACTTTCAATTTGCGCCGACCCCACCCACCCAAATACGGTACTACAGCTCAGCTACTTTCGAATATTGCTTGCAGGGTAGTTTAGATTATCTTGGGGTTGCACCATACGAGTACTCCTTCTCCTGACCCCAATATAGAATTAAATGTTAGAAGCACTAAATTCACACCCCCATTTTTGCAGCCAGTTCTTCAAAAGCACAATTTCGTACCGCATCCCTAAGCGATTACCTGTGGCCATAGCCATCAAAGATACATTACCTACTAGTCCCGATATCTACCGTCACGTTCCCCAACACTTCCACTACCGTATTGGGGTACTACTACTCGTTCGAGAAAACGCCACGCTGACCCTCTCTTTCTGCTATTCGGCAAAGAACAGATTGTGATAGATACAAGTACCGGTACCCACAACGCCCCCAGAGACATAAATTTATCCAAAAATTGTTATCTAAAAGGCTCGGAGGGATCCTGCAACGCAAAGTTTGGAATAGATAGTCTCTCGTGCCGGTAGTGTTTACTTGTTGCGATAAAATAAGCAAACTAGAATTTTCTGGGATGTTATGCAACGTCAGTTTGGACGTTAAATCAAAAATAAATTATGCTGATACACTGATCCGGTACCCAAGTTTGGGCATGGCGATATCTTTATTGCTTCCTCGAGTACTGTACAGTACCTCACTAAGAGAATTCGAGATCTCCTAGTTCAACTGAAATTTAAGCGTACAATACAGATACTTTACGAGGCTGGTGACAAAAATGGTGAGCAGAACGGCATGTAACAACCCAAACCATGCTACTTCACGCTTTCAATTCGATACATTCTGAAGCTGTAAAAAAATTAAAATTAAAATTTTCAAATATCTCCTCTACAAGCGCTCATATATTATTAAAAAAAAAATTCCTGGATACTCTTAGCATGCAATATTGTAAAGTTGAAAATTGAAAATAGCGCCAAGCCTTGCCATTTCCCATATCATCCAAAATCATCAGAAATTGCGCCAAGACCAATGTACCAACCATAACTTTCTCAAGAATTTTTCCTCAGCCAGCTCATACAGAGAGGGTTCTAAAGAGCTGGAAAGTAAAATCTAGGAAATTGTGTTATATATAGATCAAGATTTGATTTGGATTTCTTCACCGGATCACTGGTTGGAGGGTGGTGAATATGGCTGTTTTCAGTACACTGCTCATCATTTTTGACGCCAGCCTCGTATCATACACTATCTCTTAAGTGAGACAAAAACCCTTACCTGTGACCTGTTGATGTCGCTCGGCTGCCAAGTATACATATCACAACCACCATGACAAAACCTCCTGTCGTACAACTCTCTGACCGGCTATAAGGTATCCATCTATCGGGGCCGAGTTTGTTGGTGGTTGGGCTCCGTGGCATGGAACCAAACAGGACCGGGGTACGAGTAGAGGTGAAGTTGGGCATCATACATTATTAAACAACCTGCATCTTCACCCAATCCCAATCTAGTTAAGAAACTTTCAAGTGGTTTACTTAGATGAACTGGGGTTATTGTGCTGATCACGCTCATCTATTCATACAAACTCCACCAATCAGCATCTGTCTGGGTGTGTCCGGTTGGCTTGGGAGGTCGCCTATGGTAAATCATGAAGTAGCGGATTAAAGTACGGTACTAGGCCACTTTCCCGGAACCTAGGGAGAGATGAGTAAGGAAGTGAAGAAGGAAGAATAGGATAAGATTGAAAGCACTAGCATCTGATTGGAATCCATTGGGATAGTATATCGGGGAGACCGAAAGAATGTAGGGAGCCGAGAAGCATGGCAATTATCTTTACTAAGTATAACATCAGATTACAGTACGGAGATACTGTAGCACCTAAGTCTTGAATATTTTACTAGCAGGGGGTTGTGCTAGCGTGGGACTAAGGTACGCACTCCCCGCAGTCTCGGTATTATGCCAAGCCTCTTAGTTCCCCATCACCCCCCGTCACCCCTTCTTCCTGACCAGACACTTGGTACTGACGGGTTTTCGCAACACTGGCTGTATCTGTACTAGTACGTGTACGGGCTTGGCGACAAAATTCGTTGGCACCCCTCACGATACACAAGTAACAATTATCCTACTACAACACAAGCTTGACATTTCCTGAGCATCCCATAGAGTATGCTGTAGTATACATGCCAAAGAAAATTACCACTTTATTTGTAAACCATGACGCTCCCTACAATCCTTCAATCTTTGAAACATAATATTGTGCGTGGACAAAATTAACCATGATTCAACAGAGGAAAATCTTCACAATGACAACCACACTCACCCACCAATCCACTATCATGAAAACCAAAAAAAAAAATTAAAAGATGTAAAGACATAGTAGAAATTAATATTTGGTATACCATCCATCAGCCTTAATAATCGCCTCTATTCTATCCACCATTAATCCAGCTAAAGTATCAAAAACCTTTAGGTCAAGAAGTTCTAAACAATGAGTGATAGCCTCTACTATTGCCTTCTCAACCACATTGACATCACCCTTCATAGGATATAGCTCAGGGTAGTGCTTGTGAAGCTTACCTTTCACCAGAGACCAAATATTTTCAATTGGATTGAGATCTGGTGAATAGGCAGGAATTTCCATCTGTGTAATTTCCTGCCATCTGAGCCATCTCCTAAAAGGCAAGTGAGTCTTAGCATTGTCAAAGATAAAAAATACATCTTCTTCTCCAGCCTTTTCTCTGATATTCTCCCATATCCCTAGAAAGTCATAATGATCATAAACATCAATAATTGACTTCCTAGTAACTCCACTCCTAGCAGAAAGAGGATCAGGAAAAACAGGCAAAAAAAAGACCATGAGTTTGACTATAAAAACAACCAGTCATTATCTGGCTAATCCCTTTCTCCCCTCTCCTAGCCTTTGGTTCAACACAATCCTTATTCTATTTCTCAAATGAGTATCTGAAAACCCATTTTCTCCTCTTTCCTCTTTTTCTTTCCACAGCTACCTTATCCATCCACATTGCCTTTCTTCTCCACATCTCCTTTGTCCAATGCCTATGAGTTAATGCCCATTCCTACCTCACTTAAGCTAGATCCTCATCCAAATCAACTCTCTCTTATGCCATCTACTTTCTAAGATGCTTTTTTTCAAGTCTTCTCCTTACTGCCCTACTAGAAACATTGGGACCAACTTGCCCAACAATGTCAGAATAGGTAGTATAGCGATTTTTAAAAGCTTCCTCCACTATAGCATCATCTTGTAACTTGGTAGTTTTAGGATATCTTCCTCTACCCTTATTCTCCTTGCCTTCTTGAAGTCTCTTTGCAATAGTGTCTCAGACAGTAGTATAGAGGATATTAAGGTAGTGGGAAATTTGCTAATATCTCATCTAAGGCTTGTATAATCTAAGAATTCTCCCCATAGTAAACTCACAGAGATGTGTAGAGAGAATAGGCTTTTTGGCATGACTGCGAAGAATAGGAGGTAAAGTCTATTAAAAAAAAGGAATTGAGCAGAATGGTTTCTTCTTGGTTGACTTAGAGTAATTATTTTAGGCACTGTTGAGAGTGTAGGGTGATAAAGAGGAGTGGGTTGCTACCAATTGTTGAATTGCGGTTAATTTTATCAACGTACAATATCAATTAATGGATTCCAATCAGATGGCTTCAAATTCTCCCACTCCTCTGCTACAGCTTTTCTCATCTCATCATAGGTTCCAGGAAAGCAGGATTGTGTCACGAATGTGGCTTGGCAAGGAAAAGGTTTTCACGTGACATATAGTTATGAGTCACAGGTATGTTATTGTTTCACACATGACTCATTCGAGTCATATAATTTGTTATGTGTGGGATTTGTGATGCTTTCGCACATGGCTCAAATATGAGTCATGGGATGCGCACCTGACGAGTATGCCTTGCGAGTGTGCCTTGCGCATATGATTTATGTTTCGCACATGACCTCATTATGAGGTCATGGGTTTTGAGCATGTGACTACTTTGGTCACATGACTAGTTTGTTATGATTTGGTTTCGCACATGTGCTTACTTTAGGTCACATGACTACAAGCGAGAAGAACACTATATAAGAAGGCCGATGCAGCCAAAGAGGATCAGGTTCTTTACCCTTTGTTCTAAGTACTTTTCCTACTTATTACTTTATCGAATCTAAAATAATTTTACAATCTTTATCTTTATTGCAATGATATCGTTACGTCAAGAAGAGTTCTTCATGCAGAAGAATTAGAGAAAACTTACGATAAGCGTTTCCAATAGAAGGCAAAGGTCTTGTATTATCGGTAACATAGGTAAAGGCCTAGTGCTATTGTAAGATGAAGAAAGAAGGAGAAGAAGAAGAGAAGTATCATTCCCCATTGCCAAGAACTAACTATCTGAGGAGGGATCGTTACAGGTTGAGTCTTGATCTACTGCTTCAAATTCTCTAAACATTCCCGATGGGGTTCAGGTCAGGTGATGACAGGGGTCTTTTGTGAAGTGGAGTCTCCAACTCTTTCTTAATGTCTACTAAGGCCCCCTGGGTACCATGCCATAGTGCTTGGTCGTCCACAAACTGGCTGTCAGAAGACGGTGAATATCCAACTAGGTGGTCCTAAAAGGCTGGCTATAGGATAGAATTGAGTACTTGTTATTGATAGTCAATGGTTATAATTCCCTACTTTTCCGTATATTCTAGGAAGACAAGAACAGATTTCCATTTGTGGCTAATAGTACCCTAGACTGGGACCAATGCATGACTGCTATTGAAAGTGTATTGAATACAGTTCTTATGATAGTACTCATCTGATTGCTGTATTACCCACACTGATCCTCTGCAAGACATATCAAAAGTAACCTCATCACTGTAAATATTGGACTGCCAATACTACTTTGACTGCTAGATGTGGTTGATCACATAGGTCAGACATGACCTCTGTGCATCCCGGCTGATGAAAGGCTTTTTATGGGCTTTGCAGAGTGTATAGCCTTCAGCCTCTAATGCTCACTGAACAGTCCTTCCTGAAATCCCAACTTCCACCTCTTGAGCTAGCTTTCTCCAACACAGCCTTCTTTCCTCCCAGTTGTGTCACAAGACATAAATGAGATATGGAACATCGCTTTGTATAAGTAGTTGTTGGCAGCCAGAGTGCTGTTTGCCAGTACGTCAAGGGTGCAGTTTTTGTACCAACTCCTGAATTGTTTGCCGAGGTACTCCAGTTTCACAAGATATTTCACTTTTATTGTAGTCAAGTGAAAGCCGCTCAAGTCCTCTTAGACAGACAGGTATCGTCTACTTGCCTTGTAGGGTGGTCTTTGGGGGAGTTGTGGTAGACGTTGTATGTTCATAGATGTAAAGATAGGATTAGCCGCCGAGGTGCCAACGAATTTTGTCACCAAGATTGTACCACAGTATGTAGTAGTTTTTTTCCGACTCACCTGTCAGGACATACGATATGCCATG
>NW_003298919.1:581469-639549 GCF_000151645.1 Tuber melanosporum
TCATAGGGAAACGTTTCTCGGGCGACGCTTCGAGCAATGAAGCGGCAATTCATGCTGGTGGCAGTTGTGACACTAGTAGTAGCCAGGCGGAGCTGACAAATTTTGTCGCTAAGATTATACCTTACCCGTGTTGGGCAACTCCCCCTATGCACCCCCTCTTCCTTCGTCTCGAGATCCCCGGCTGTGTTCTTGTAGGACAGTTTGGATTACTAGATTATCACAACTTTCTCTTCTATCATACTCCTCGCTTCTGCTCTTTACCATGCGCTCTTCCTGCTCTATCTCCTCAACTAAGAGAGAAAAAGCGTGCACTTCTATACCCTTGAATCATAAGGATTTATAACACTTTCTCCAGCGTCACCTTCTTCTGCAGTACCAAACCGTCTACAATTACACCTTGGCAAGGAGGAAGACGATTGCATCCCCAGTACTTGAGTATTAGTACATTACGTTCCAGTGGTTTGCAGGAGTATCATGTAATACAGATATGATATAGGTACCAGTACAGTCGCCGACAGGGTCGTGACAAATACCAGGCCATGACGAACAGGGGGTAGGGGTGTAACACCATACCCTAATCCCAGAGATTATTGTAACCACACCTCTTTGAGGAACAGATAGACAAAAACCTTTTCAACCACCTCTATGATGATAAGAGCCACTCTCATCCCTCCACGTCTCCTCCACTTTAGATTTGATCACCCAAGGGACTTGACATGTAAGTAAAATCCCTATTTTTAATTTTGTTTTTACTTTTGTTTTTATCATAATAGAGTACAGAAATTAATTAAAATTAAAATAATTTACAGGTTTTCAGAACTACGAGGTGCTATACTACATGAACCACTATCAGGCCCTGAGTTGTCTACCTGATTCCAGTGGTGGTCTTGTGTGCCAGGATCCTTCCACGACATACACTTCCATTGTCTCTACTGTCTATCTACAATATCCTTATCATCACTCCTCTTTTTAAGATCTGCTAATACCTCTCCACGTTCAAGAAGCCAAGCTGCCTCGCTGTTCAGATGCCTGCAATCAGCTTTGCCTTTAGCAGTGATTTGCCAAATCTCTTCATAAAGGTAAGACTCCCCAGCCTCATGCATTTCTATATTTGCAGCACTTTCTTCAGCTGATATTTTGAGTTTAGTCCATATAGATTACAGCTTTATAGACTGAGGGCTATTGGAGGTGATTGCAGATAGCCCTTCAATATATAGGTTGTAAATTGATCATGGAGTTGGGATTTTAGGTTGGAAAGTGAGTAAGTCAGCTGGAGTTTAGAGAGATACTGCAGGTAGGGGTAATGGATCTTGGGATGGTAGTGTAGGTTTAGGAAGAAGTAAGATGTCAAGGATAATTTAAAGATTGAATGGATATATTCCTATTACTCAAATGCCAGCTTTTATATTGGATGCTATGAAGGCTTCGATATGGGTATGGGTGAAGAGATTAGGAAACTGGTGTTTATTAACAGGTACTTACAGCTTGTTGACCTCCTGGACATAGTAGGTACTAATGGGTGAAAAACCAGAGATGTTTAATGGCTGAAGGATTTACGATGTATGTGCAGGCAGGCAGAGTATAAGTATCTGGTGATCCAACAGAATTCGAGTACTTCTAAGTTGATATACAACCTAAACCTGTCGAAAATAATCAAGCGCCATTCATTATAAGACTTATCCAGTATTCCTAGTTTTTGTTAAATAAGAAATTTTTTGTTTTCATAGCTGTTTCTTATTTCTGGTTCAAAAACTTTTTGCAAATACTCCAAACCAATAATACTATTATTAAATCCCTTTAAAGCATGTTCATACCAGAACTCAATTTCTTTTTTTATTTTGTGCCAGCCCATAAGTTGATTTTTACCATGAAATATGATCAAGGGGTTATAAAAGTCCATTTGCAGCTACTGCTTCAATAACAGTACATGACTCTCGCACTCTCTGCTCTTTGTATACAGAAGGGGTTTGAATAGTCCATGTAATTTGTTTGACTGCCCATTCTATCCCAAGTTGGTATCCTTTTTCATCTAAATTGTAAATATTACGAGGTGCAATCCCGTACTTGACTATTACTTCATTCAACTATTTTTTTTAAAGAAATATTAGCTTTTATTATTGTATAATTAAATATTATTTACTATTAGTATAAGTTATAGTAGTCATACCTTTGTAAAAAAAACATCCACAATATCCCAACTAGTAGCATTTACCCGTGAACTGGTAATAGTTTGGACTAGATATACAGAATTGAGGGATGCCATCCCAGAAACCGGTACAACCAGTGTTGACCAAGTTGGTGATCGGGAACTCTGCAGTGTAACAGGGCATGGGCAAGTGAATAAAAAATATCTCTGTTTGTGGGAATATTTCAGTCATCTAGAAATTCCAAGCGCCTAATTAAACCCTTTTCCTTGGAAACACTCAATATTTGTGCCTTTTCTGCTACTGGCTGTACTATCCTCATTGAGTTTTTAATACACTACGGAAGGGTTATTTCCGATACCTGATAGGTGGTTGCAATTCTCGATACAAGTGGCTTCTTCTTTCCGTTCAGGTCTTTCTTGTGCTGTTCCAACCTTGCATCATAATAGCTAAGAGCTAAATCTAATTGTGTATAAGTAGAATAAACTCGTATGTGGTCAATTTTCTGGACTCTGGCAGGCTTGGACTCTTGTGATAAAAGAATAGAAATTGGAATAAACATTATGTTATTTCTTGATTTTGAGGTATGAAGTATTTTCTTCATACTCAATTCCTATTCTTTCCCTTAATTCATTAGACCATCTAACTCAATACAATAGAAATTTCTACCTACATTGATTTTCTACCTTTGATGTTTTACCTTTATTGTAACCGGTATGGGTACTCAGTTATTGGTTTTGTTTTATGTTTTGTTTTAAGTATTGCTTTGATACTTGGTTTGTTTTAAGTATCGTTTGATACATTGTTTTGTTTTATGTTTTGTTTTAAGTATTACTTTGATACTTAGTTTGTTTTAAATATCGTTTGATACTTAGTTTTGTTTTGTTTTAAGTATCACTTTGATACTTGGTTTCATTTTATGTTTTGTTTTAAGTATCATTTTGATACTTAATTAGTTTTACTAAAGTGTATCGGTTAATACCTTTGATTAGTTTTGTTCATGCCGGACATAAACAGATTTGTGTATTTAAAGACCACCTGATTCCACGAGGAAAAAAAAAAGGCAGCCGTTAACAGACAGTATTTCAATATACTTGGTTGAACAGTTACTTCTTTGTTCCTCAGTGCACCATTGAAATCTTGTTTAGTTCTCAGCTTTCGCCTTCTCTCTGGTAGAACAGGCCACCTACCAACTATCGTACCATTTACCAATAATGTGACTAGCACCTTGCAAACACGTTACACCCTCTGGTAGGGTAACCTCCTTGCATGTAGCGAATTGCATAGTGATATGCCTCCCCCTAGCATCCCAGGTTGGAGATGACTGTGGTGGTACAGGTACTGAGTTAAGTGGATTGGGAGGCCCTATCGGGACTCACCGGTACTCTTGCTGTGACGGAGCTGTAGCTACCTTGACTCTAGCCATGACCATAGGTCCAGACCAAACTGGTAGAGTAACAGGCGCAGTAGTCATGAAAGCCGGTTCCTGCCTGTCAGTGTTCTTCCCCTAAGTCTTGGCCGGGATTACCAAATCCTTCTCACTACCAGATTCTCTGGGAGCCTTTCTTCTCCTTCTAGCAGCACCGCTCAGGCATTTGCCACAGCTCCTTCTCTCCTTCTTCTCTTCCTCCCCTCTATTTTCTTTCTCCTAGTAGATGGACTTGCCTTCACTACCACAAGCCATACACAGGACTACACATTCATCACTGGAGGAGCTGCCATAGTTGGACCGGTGGGATCACGCTGCTGATGTGGAGTGGGTGGAAGGCACTTGTTTTTCATAGACAGCGGAGGTTTGAGTGCATACGCCATTAATTTCACTACCTCTGTTAAGGAGGGCTCAGCAGTAGGTACTGCAGTAGTGGTCCCTGTTCTCTTAGAGGTGGTAGGGGGTGGTAGTGTCCCTGAAGAGACAGAAGGGGTATTTCGGGTTACAGATGGAGGGGGGTAATAGCGGGCGGACAACATATATTGTAGGTCTCTATCTCTTCCCCTTGTCTGCTGAGAATCTCAGTCAGCACCTTTACCATCTGTTCTAGCAGGTGTACCCAGTTCCAGTAATTCTCCATGTCCTCTGGCCCTTTATTGCCAAATACGGTCTCATTATTCATCCAAGTCTGGATATCATATACTGTATTGTCCTCAATCGACCCGGATTCTGAGGAGAGAAGGGGCTGAGTGTTGCCAGAGTGGAGGTCCTCCAGGCCTTCCAGCATCTATCCAATTATACTACCAGAGTAGAGTCCAGGGGAGGAGAGTCCTACCTGCATCTAACATCTCACAGACACTAGCCATGATCGAGTCCACCTGAGCCAAAGTAGCATCGGCAGCCACAAGCTGCGTATCCTGGAGTTGATCCTCCAATGGGGTTTGGATGACAAAGGAGATTGCATGGAAGTTCTCCAGATATCGTTCAACTGACAAGATCCAGCTTCCATCAAAGTCCACTGGCGACGACACCATTACTGGAGAGGGAACATTAATACTGTCATCCAGACCAGTCACCGCAGAGTTGTGTCCCTCGTCCAAGCCCATGGGAGTGTCTTTGGCCAACACCTGTGAGGTGGGTAGGAAATCCTCGGTTACCAATGGAGGCAGAAAGGGAAGTGTGGCCTCAATTGTTGACAGAAGTACCAGAGGGGGGGGAATGGCCACATGCCCTTGATGAATGTTAAAGGGCAGGCCAGGGAGGGTGGGTACGATCTGTTTCTTTCATCGTTCAATGACATTGATTCTCCGCAAAACTAGAGGACTGAGAAGGAGCGAGGTGGATCATTTGGCAGCAGATATTAACCATGTATGGGGGCGTATTCTAGTAGCAGGAGGGTTGTAGTCCTCATCCTTGTGGTCGTCTAGTTTAAACTTAGGGGTCTCATAGAGAGCCCTTTCGCCAGACGACATCCTAGCTAGGAATGAGGTAGTAGATGAGCCAGTCCCACAGGTAGAGGCCTGGTAGAGGAAATAGGGCATCGTACTTTGGATGGCTCTAGCGAGGGGATGGATAGCGGACCAAGAGCTGGCCAAAACTGTAATCACAGCCAAGTTGTCCTCAGCCGTAGGAATGGAGGACTCAGAGACAATAGTCTGAGAATCTTTAGGGGGAGAAGGTGCGGGGGCAGGGAAATATTTCAAGCCATGATCAGAGTTGAACAGAATGAAGAGTCCTGTGATAGTGTCTCTGTTCAAGCCACATGTGGCTGAACAGTCTCTCCCAATTAGGACACCACTTACCAAAACCTCTACTTCTTTCATTGTAGTAACAGTAGCCTCTATCAGTGTCTGCCAAACTAAATGATCAAACTGCAAGTTCACTGCATTTTGATAGCTGTGATAGTGGTGAAACTGTAGGAAACTAAAGTTCCCTTTGGGCATAACATATGACTGTTTAGTTGTAGGGATGTGGCCACGGTTAGCCTCAGAGACAGGTGCAAGAGACAAGGTTTTACAGGCAGCCTCATGTGAGCAGGAGGGGTTGGTGTTAAACCAAATAGGGGACGACATCCTGGAAGGGAGGGGAGAATCTGTGGAAGAGGAGGCTGCTGAAGATACCATCCTCGCCCAAATGACACTCAGTGATTACAGGGACTAGACTCCAGATATCTCATATTAAAGTACCTTCTGAGCTAAAACAACTACTTCTAATCGACCACCTAAATGAAAAATACCAACAAGTAACAGTGATAGATTATTTATCAGGAGTGAAATAAGGTAAAGTATTAGTGTACTCGCTTCCAACAAGGAGTACAAGAAGGAGGAAAAGTACTTAGAATTCAATCTAATTTTATTTATACTAGTATCGCTAATACTGGTATACATCTAGTCTCCCCCACATCCCATAAAAACAAACAATCCAACATACACTACAGTGGACCATTCCACCACACAATCACTCCTTCCAAACATAAATCCAAAAACCACTACTCGTATGGGCTGATGGGTACTCGTAACAACTAGCCCTGCCTCAGATTCATGCATTTTAGCACCTCACTACTCAACCACCGTCTAATACTCTCACCCCTATCTGCCTCCTTCACAATTTGTCCCACATACTCCATAAAGAAAACTTACATTCTATCCCAACATCCCTCCATCCTCTTGTAATGTAACCCAAGATCCAAGTAGCCTCCCACTACAACCAAACCACCAAAGGGGCAACAAGGTTCTTTTAGCAATTCATTCACCTTAGTCTACCTTAAGACCACCAATGTTCATGTTGCCAGGTTCAACTTGTCCCACTGCTAGTGTTGAGAATGCCAGAAACGATTGTGACATACCCGTAGACACTGGGGCCATTTCTCAAAGTGTTCTGCAAAGGTGGTGCGCTTCGAGCTGGCCACAGGCGAAATAGTAGTGCTACAATAGGAATACTCACACCGTCATTGGTTGGGTAAAAAGAACCATTTCTTCAGCATTATCACCTTGTCCAGCAAGACACATCCACAACCATCATGTTTCTTCTCACACTGAGTGCAGATTGTAGGGTCCCCTACTACTAGAGTTCCACTGTCTCTTTCCACTATCAGTGTGCCATCAAAGGGGTTACCTGCCACAACTAGTTCCCTGTTCACAACCTCAAGATGACAAGGAATTCCCAAGCTCAGCTACCAATGACCCATCCACTAATATTTCCACCTCGAGACTGCCAAATCCTTATATAAGTCTTTATTAGCAGGATCCTGTCTAGCATAGCAGCTGCACTCAGTCCAGTAGCGTCTATCTTCTTTCCCATCACCACTGTCATGGCTGACTAAGTCCGTCCCACTGCTGATCTTTAATAAGACATAGGAGTCCATGCATGTCTGGTCTCTGAGGTGTCAGGGTGCCGTGGGTTCACAGGTGCAGTACCCATGTTATACTCTTGTATGCCAGGTCTCCCATTCCCCTTTCTGCAGCTCTTGAGCCAGGGCCCCTTGACCAATCCCAAAGCTAACTTATTCGAAAGGCAGGGAGTATAAGGAACATCCAACACATGCCTTAGCCTTCAAGTCAACGATCTCTTTGCCGTCAATACCCATATAACAAAATACTTAACTGACACTGACTTGAGAGAAGGCATTCAACAGTGTCACCATGACCTCCCACAACTCGGCTGAGTCACCATCAGAGAACAAACTTTCCACCAGGATGAGGGCTAGCACACAGTCCAAGAACATATGAACTGAGCGCCTCTTGTCTATATCCTGCGCATATCAGAGGGCACATCCAACCGCAAACAGCTCACATTCAACAATGCTCCATAATGGGAAAACCGACCACCTGTCAACATGCGTCAAGGCCTTTTTTTCAAACACCATCCATGGTGCACTAACCCCCTCTGAGGATTTGGATCCATCCGTGTATATGACTACATCTGAAGATGCACAAAGATCCATGTACAATGAATGATAGCATGCAGCCATCACTGCTTTGCCTTTCCTAATCAAAACCCTGCAGGTAATAGGGAAGCTTCTTATCCGAGGTCTGCCTATGTGCCACTATGCCTTCTCCTTCCACTGCAGCTGTATCTCACCAAACCAAGGATGTTGGTCACAGTATCAGTAATACATGAGCCCACTATAACATCTCCATTGTATGTACCTGCCTTGAATAGTGATAGGTGGTGTTCCAAACTTGGCCAGCAGTATGTTGTTAGCTAGCTTCATAGGTGTCTGTAATACTGAACAGAGGCAGTTGTTAAAGTGGACCTAAATTTGCTTCACATATGATGCATAGTCAGTTACAAATTCATGCCTGTAGTAGACAGTCGGAAGGTAGGCTGCCTGCACTAAGCAGTAAGTCCCCCATGCTTCCAATCCTCCAATACTTCTAAACCTACTCCCCAATGCAGAAATCCTTCTCCGGACACCTAATCCCCTTTCCAACCAATACCTTATATGAGAAGAAATGTTAAGAAATATATTAAACCTGTATTCAAGAACCCACAGGTCCTCCAAAGGCAAATCCATTTCATCCAAGAACTCCATTCCTTCCCACATCCTATCCCCAAACCCAATCCACAGGATCTTAAGGGCACTAAATTCCATTCCCCTAGCCCTGGCTATGCTATCACAGTCTGCAAATATCTCTTCCACGTGGTATTAGGTTGTATCACAAGATTCCGCCACCACTATGATAACCTCCTCATCAACATAAGAAACTACAAACTGACACATACCAGAAGAGTATATTATTTATGGTGTAAATATATCTGCCACGTAACTGCCAAAAAGGAAGAGAGAAAGGAGTAAGCATGGAGGTATCCATTTACTGACATAGTAAGCCTGGGACAAGTATTTGTTAAAGCGAAAACAGATTAATCGACAGGAGGTCTATCTCCAGATCTACTGGTACAGGTTCAAGAGACACTGCTGGGCCACTAGAAAGTCTGACATGAGGTCAATATCAATGTTATCAAACTCTCCTTTGACGTCCATTGACAAGATTAGTCATTTGTAGTCCTCATTACACTGCAAGAATTCAAGACCACTGCTATAAAATCATGAATCCAATGCTTCTAGCAAGACCCGAACTGTGTTTTTCTCAGATAATAGCTAGCAACCAACCTTAACAGAAACACCCATTCTGCAACCTTTGCTAGCATCTGGAGGAGATGTATCATCCTTCAAGGCTTAACAATATCATACGTGAGTTTATCTAGCTTAAGTATGAGCACAACCTAAGCCTAATACCAGTTTAGAATATGGTGCTATAGCCCATAATCAACCAAGTGTCATATTTATTATCGTATCTCTTCACTTCCAGAACCATAGAAAGGGATAACTGATATCATCCTCTCCTGGACCTGTATTTGTAGGAGACCTGGCAAGAGGAATTTGCATTTTTTGAGTAATATTTAAATTGATTAGGAGTCCTCCTAAGGGGTTGGGTTGACAGAAGAAAACTGCTGCGCAATCAGGTCGCTAATGTCGGAATGTGTAGTAGTATAAGACCCATCTAGGTAGGACATTAAGGGAAGCATTTGCTTAGCTTCCAACTTTCGGGCCAACAGAAAAATGTCTGGGTCCTGGCTCTCAGCTATCTTTAATCTGATGTGCTTGAACCTAGCCCTTAACAGGCAGCCCCGGTAAACACATCTGACTAGCTTGTAGTTCTCTGTCCACTCCCCTCTGTGTTTGAAGTATCGATGCAGCTGAGCCACAGCCAATCTCATTCTTTCCAACTCTAGTATCTACTATTCATATCGATCTCTGCCAACAGAAGCCTGTGGGAGTGCATCCATGACACTTTTCACTCCTCCCCACAACCTCTCATTTTCTACCTCTTACTGGATATCCAACTGTTTACCAACCTTCTCCTAAACTGCCTTCTTTCAGGTTGGCTTTCAACACATAACCTTGTCAATGAGGTCAACTGCCAGTTTGAGGGCTTGAGTACTGTGATTGTAGCCAGCAGCATCCAGGTACTAATATCTTACATATGGTACCAGGTGCAGGTAAAGGTCAATTCTGGAAATGTCACAAAAGGTTAATACCTTTGGGGGAACCATGTTCATATCTCAAGTCAGGGCTGTAAACCACCACTTCAGCCACTGTATGCCCATATTGTTGTGGTCTGTGTTACAGTCTCAATCTTGATATCTGGTATTAAAATCACCAAACACAATATCCGGTTCCCTTTATTCGTCCAACTAACTAATAAACTTGTCCTTAGTATAGCCACGTCAAAAGTAAACTCCGGCAAGTATCCTCTTAACTCCTTTTACTCAATAACCAATATAGGCACTACTTTCTCTGTGTGCGACAATTTCAAAAATCCCACAAATATGGGACCGAACAAACACCTCAACACCTGACCTTTTAATAAAGGAAAACAAATCCCACCCATTAACCTCTATAGGTACATGTTGTTCTTCCAAATCAACCGCAGGTTCAACAATAAAAAACAAATCAACAAAAGAAAACAAATCAACTGCCAGCACCCGATTTTGACTACTCCTCTTTACGTTTAATGCCATTTTTGTAATAAACATTAAAAGGAGACTTTAACTGATCCACTCAGGCTACAAGAGCTAGAGGCATAGGGGGAGCCACTATCTTGGTCCCAAGCGGTCCAAAGAGTGTCCCTCAGGTTGGGTTTGGTAGTAGCAGTGGTTTTTGAAATCCCATGTGCTGGGGAGGGGAAGGGGGAGGAATACTTTAGTTTCTTACTGGTAGTCTTGTCCGACTCAGAATGCAGGCCTTCATCTTTCTCATCACTGCTAATTTCAACCAACCTATGTGTTGGAGACCTTCTATGACTGCGGTATCTTCTCTAGACCTTTCTTGCCTGTCCCCCCTGTTGCTCCAGTTTCTTGGTAGGTTCCACTGGTAAGGCTGCTGACTGCCTATAAGTTGCAGAAGATAGAACTAGGGACAACAATTTGACTCCCAGGCCTTGTTCTTACCCAGTAAAGTAGTCCATCCAGTTACAGTGCCAGCACTGTCTCCTTGTACACCCTCAAGCCTTGCCTACGCCTCCGGGACATGCCAGCTTACTCTATCTGTGCTCTGGAGTGAAGTGTTCTCTAAAGCAAAACCAGCAGCGAAGGGGACAACCACATGTGGCCTCAAAATTG
Organism: Tuber melanosporum; assembly: GCF_000151645.1. Lineage (NCBI taxonomy): Eukaryota > Fungi > Ascomycota > Pezizomycetes > Pezizales > Tuberaceae > Tuber > Tuber melanosporum. The sequence goes on from NW_003298919.1 coordinate 592,168, forward strand.
CCAGTCATCAAACCCCTATCATAAACCCTAAGGAGTCAGTGTTCCTCGAATATGTAGATGCTGCAAGCTTTCCCTCATAGCCAAAGCATTCCTTCAGCCAGTCTTTCGCTGATAGCCTCGTTTCTTTCGACCATGAAGCAGATACTACATGTAGTAGCATTGGCCTACCTTATGTTGTGGATAGATCCCATAACATCCCGCCAGGAAACTGTAACTATACCAGTGTCAGATTGCTCCATGTCAGTGCGGAGACCATCAAAAGATACACTTCCGATCTGTCTCTCATCCCTCCAAATTGATCCTCATCCTGTCTCAGCAAGTGGGATACCAGAAACAAAAATCTTTACTTTTTCCAGATTACGCTGGAACTCAAACTCTTGGAGTGACAATTCCCTAAGCAGGTTAAGCCTGGCCTTATCGAGCTGGTTACCTAGCTCAGTAACAGAATGCACTACCAGTGTTAGAAAGATATAACCAATCTCAGACCGGACATGCCCAGTACGGATATAAAGAGCATTTTCCCAAATATTTCCCTCATTGGAGATGGTTGTGTTAATTTCATTTCAGATTGTCTCGATGTGAACACCCTCTGGCAGGGCAACCTCCTTGCAGGTTGTGAACTGCATAGTAATATGCCTCCCCTTAGCATCCTGGGTTTCTCATGACTATGGTGCTACTGGTACTGAGTTGAGTGGGTCAGGAGGCCCTATCAGGACTCGTCAGTACTCTTGCCATACAGGAGCTGTCTATACCTTGATGCTAGCTATGGCCGCTGGCCCAGACTGAATTGGTGGAGTAACAGGTGTCGCAGTTATGGAAGTCAGTTCCTGTTAAGAATACCAGAACCCGATACCTAGGAACCACTCTGAGTAGGGTAATCCCACTTGGAATCGGAATCTCTGGTCTCCAACACCCCCCTCCAGCTCCCTTATGGGGCCCGCACGTCATCATATATATCAATCTCAGTTGCGTCCTGTGACTATATTACTACAAAATTGAAGGTGTTAGAATAACACCATATACGTCGCCACCGTCTGTTCAACCAGATCCTGTTCGCAGGATATATGAGAGAGGACCTTCGGCTAGGTCTGGGAAGTAGAACAGAGTGATTCCGTCAACTACTCAGAGGGTTACTTGGCTCCAAAGACATGGTACCTTTGGCACAGGCCATAGGTAATGGGATGATTTCGCACGAAGAGATGGTATCAAATGGTAAAGGATCTCTACTAGAGACCAATACATTTACATCCACCAGAAGAGTCTAGAACTCCCAAAGACACTACCATAGAAGCCAACGAACTTCACGGAGTGTTGCAACTGGGTTTCGGAACACGTCGTAATTATGGGGTGATTCTCAATACTGCAATGATTACTGAAACCTACTCCCCAGAGAGCAACCAAGGGTTGCCGACCGAGGGATTAATTACCAATCTGGTGGAATAGCTTCCTGCGAGTTAATAGGAAGTCATCCAGAGAAAGTCTATTGGTTGGGTATGGAGTTACAAAGGATCAGAGTCAGACAACCTAGGATGGTTGTAATAACGACCACCTTTGCAGATAGAGCCATGGGTAAAACTAATCATTATATTAATGGCGAAGACAATTGGAGCCAACTCAGTTCGACTTAAGAACTAGGCCATAAGTTTAAAGACTCTGCTAATCGGGATATTACTATTGGAGACAGTACCTTTCCTAAGAAGAAATATCGTAATTACCGAAGAGGGTGTGATGGTTTTCATAGTCCACAAGTGTTCGCACCTTAGAAGAAAACTCGACATTGTGAATTACAATTAAAAAAGTACTTTATTGTATGATAAATAGATGTAGTCTGCGAACACTCAGACACGGAATATAAATATCGAAGTGCCTCCCAAGCTTTAGACATCATCAAGCAACGGAGAAGAGACCTTAATAATATAATATTGTTTTTACGATTCTACCCTACTTTACCTACTTTACTTCGCTCCTAGTAGTCATAAACAAAACGAGCCAAGTCCGAGCCTTCCTAGACAATCTCCATCTACAAAAACGAATCTCGATTGGCCTAGACAATCTTGAAGTCTATCAAGTTGTCTCCACCTAACAGTTCCTGCCTGTCAGTGTTCTTCCCCTGAGTCGGCAGCCAGGGTCACTGATTTCTTCTCACTACTAGATTCTCTGGCAAACTTTTTTCTCTTTCTCACAGCACTGCTCAGTCACCTGCCATGGCTCCTTCCCTTCTTCTTCTCTTTTCCCCCTCCATCTTCTTTCTCCCATGAGACATACTTGCCTTCACAATCGTGGGCCACTCACAGGACTACTCCTCCATCATAGGAGGAGTTGTCACTGCTGAACTGGTAGGCAGAGGCTGCTGATATGGGATAGGTGGAGGGCGCCTGTCTTCCATGGGTGGTGGGAGGTTTGGGCTCATAAATAATTCGTTTTACTACCTCTGTAAAGGAGGCTTTAGTAGTTGGTCCCATTATCGCAGTCTCCTTTCCCTTAGAGTGAACAGGGGGTGGTGGTGTCCCTGAAGAGACAGGGGGGGGTATCGCAGAACACAGCAGGAGGGTGGTGACAGTGGGAGGACGACTTATGTTGTAGGGTCTCTATCTCTTCCACTTATCTGCCGACAATTTCAGTTAGCACGTTTACCACTCATTCTAGCAGGTGTACCTGGCTCCACTAATTCACCCAACCGTTTAGTCCATTATTGCCAAATGCAGTGTTATTGTCCATCGAAGTCTAGACATCATGGACCGTATCATCCTTAATTGACTCAGATTCCGAGGAGAGGAGGGGCTGAGTGTTGCCAGAGCAGATGTCCTCCAGGCCTTCTAACATGGATCCAATTATACTATCTAAGCAGTATCCAAGGAAGGAGTCCTACCTGCATCTAACATCCCACTGACGCCGGCTATGATTGAGTCTGCCTGAGCCAAACTATCGTCGGTGGTCTCAGGCTGGGTATCTGGGTGTTGAACCTCCAACACATTTAGGTATCACAGGGAATTCCTTGCAAGTTCTCCAGATATCCTTCAAGTAACGAGACCCTGTTTCTGTCAAAGACCTTTGGCAACGACACCATTACTGAAGAGAGAGTGTGGATACTGTTGCTCAGACCAGTCACCTCAGAGTTGCGTCCCTTATCTAGACCTATGGGAGTGTCTCTGGCCAATACCTCAAAGGTGGGTAGGACTCCCTCGGTTACCAATGGAGGTAAAGATAGAGCCATGGCTTCAATTGTTAACGGAAGCATCACAGGAGGGGGAATGACCAGGCATCTATGTTGAATATCAAGGGGCAGGCTGGAGAGGTCAGGTACAATCTGTTTCTTTTGTCCCTAATCGACATTGATGGTCCTTCAATACTAAGGACCGAGAAGGGAGGTGGCGGATCATTTATTAGGGGATGCCGGCTATGTATAGCGGTGTGTCCATGCAGTAAGAGGATTGTAGTCCTCATCCCTGGTGTTGTCTAGTTTAAACTTAGGGGTCTTGTAGAAAGTCCTTTCGCCAAACGACATCCCAGCTAGGAATGAGGAGGTAGACAAGCCAGTCCTATAGGTAGGGGCCTGGCGGAGGAAACCAGGTATTTTGCTTTGGATGACCCTAGCGCCAGGAGAAGTAGTGGACTATGAGCTGGCCTCAACTATAGTCGCAGCTGAGTTGTCTTTTGCCAGAGGGACAGAGTTCTCAGGTATAGGTTTAATGTATTTCTTAAATCTTTTTCTCATTTAAAGTATTAGTTGGGAAGGAGGTTGGGAGTGAGGAGGAGAATTTTGGCATTGTGGAAAAGGGTTGGGAGTATTAGGAGATTAGGAGCATGTGAAACCTATCTCTTAGTGCAGGCAACCTACCTTCTAACTGTTCATTACGGACTTGAGTTTGTAACAAACCACAAGTCTTATGTGAAGGAGATTCAGGTCCATATTAACAATTGCCTCCATTCAGTGTTTCGAACCCCTATGAAGCTGGCAAACAACATACTATTGGCTGAGTCCAGGATACTACCTGTCACTATTCAATGCCAGTACCTGTAGTGGAGATGCTTTAGCGGGTTCATCAATTACCAGTATTGCGACCAACACTCCTGGTTCAGTAAAATAAGCCTGGATTGGAAGAAGGAGGGTATGGTAACACATCGGCAGACCTCAGATCAGCAACCTACCAGCCACCTTACTGTCTTGATTAAGAAAGGCAAGGTGTTAATAGCTGTCCACAACTGTTCATTGTACATAAACCTCTGTATGCCCTCGAATGAGTCTATATAGACAGACAGGTCTAAATCCTCTGAAGAAGCTGATATAGCATGGGTGGTATTTGAGAAAGGTGCCATGACCCATGTTGATAGGTACTTAGTTCCCCCATCAAGGAGCATTGTAGAATGCAAGCTGTTTGCAGTTGTCTGTGCCAAGTGACATGTCCTGGATATGGCCAAGAGGCATCCGGTTCATGTATTTAGTACTGTATTCAGGCCCTCATCCTGGTTGACAACATGTTCTTGGAAGGTGATTAGACCAAGTTGTAGGAGGTTATGGCACTACTGTTTAGCACCTTCTCTCATATCAGTCTTGGCTGGGTCCCTGGACATATGGGCATCACCAGCAATGAGATAGTTGACCTGTGGGTTAAGGCATGTATTGGACGTTCTTTGCAACCTCTACTTTGAAAAGGGATCAGCTTCGGGATCAAACACAGGACGCTTGCTAGAGAGTTACGAAAGGAGGAATGGGAGTCCTGGCATGACAGGAAAAGACATAGATACTATGCTCGTAAACCTAAGGCGCCCCGATACCTCCATAGCCTTATCCACATAGATGTCTATATTCTGTTAACAATCTGCAGTGGGATGGGCTTGGTCGGCTATGGCAGCTATAATGAGATGGAATATAGACACCACTAGAGTGAGTATTCTGATATACTAGAGGATGCTCTACTAACTCAAAATTGTACAAGGATTCGTCAGTCTCATAGTAGAAATCCTGGTAGGTATACGATAGGTGGTAGAGTCCGGAAATTCCTCATCATCTTAAGGGGAAGGATGGGAAGTTGGTTGTAGTAGGTAACCCCTTTGATAACACACTGATGGTGGAAAGAAATAGCAGGATAGTGGTGGTAGAAGACCCGACAACTTGCACTCAGTGTGAGAGGAAATACAACGGAAGTGAATGTGTTCTGCTGGGTACTATGACCATGCCAAAGAAGTGTTTTTTCTTGTCCAACCAACGGCGATGTGACTGTCTTAGCCATAGTACGGCCATTTCCACTACGGCTACCCAGAAGTCAGTCACCTTTTCAGAACACTTTGAAAGATGGCCTCAGTACCTCCAGACGTATCACAACCTGGTTCAGTATTTTCATCACCGGCATGGGATAAGTGGAGTCTTGCAATGTGAATGTTGGTAGTCTTGAGGTGGGCTAAGATAAAGAAGTTGTTAAAGTTGCTCCACAGTCCTTTTTGTAGTTTGGTTTTGTTAGGAGGATATCTTGATCTTGTGCTACTTTACAAGAGAAAGGTAGGATATTGGAATAGACTGTATGTTTCCTTTATTAAGTACGTGGGCCAGATTGTATTAGAGGTGGATAGTGTTAGGCAGAGACAACCTGATAGACTTCAGAGTTGTTTAGGCCAACCAAGATTTAATTCTGGAGACAGAAATTGTCTAGGAAGGCATCGATTGTACTCGTTTTGTTTATGACTACTGGGACCAAAGTAAAGTAGGTAAAGTAGAATTGTATAGACAATATTATATTGTTAAGGTCTCTTCTCCATTGCTTGATGATGTCTAAAAGCTTGAAAGGTACTTCAATATTTATATTCTACAGTGTTCGCAGACTACATCTCTCTATTATACAACTATGTACCTTTCTGATTATAACTCGCAACATTAGGCCTTCTTCCAAGATGCGAACATTTGGAGACTCTGAAAATCACCACACCCTCTTCGGTAATTACAATATAACTAACTAGGAACCATGCTGTTCCCAATAGCAATTATCTGATCATCAGAGTCTTTAGACTTATGGCCTAGTTCTTAAGTTGATCTGAGTTGGCTACAATTGTCTCCATCCTTGATGAAATAATTAGTTTCATCTACAGGTTGTATCTGTAAAGGTAGTCGTAATCGCAACCTTCCTAGGTCACCTGACTTCAAACTTTCACATCTCTTTACCCAGCCGATAGATATCTTATGGAAGACTTTCTACTAATTTGCAGGAAGCTATTCCATCAGATTGATAGATAATCCCTCAGTCAGCAAACCTTGGTTGCTCCAGGTGATTCTGTAAAGTCATGTATGTAACCTTCTTACGTTACTGACTTTGAAGTTCAATATCTCCTGATTTTACTGATAGATTCTTATCCAGTAACTTCCCTTGTGTAGAGGAGAAGGACTTCTATAGAATAGAATCATAATTCTTCAGTCAGAGGTCCTCAGATGTTTTGCAGTAAGCCTTGCAGTTGCAAGTGGCATTGGTAGAAAGTCACTTAACACCAGAAATAACTTTGACGACAACAGGAGTTGAACACGTGACCTCTAGTGAGGACTCATATAATATTCCAATTGAGCTATGAACATGTGGACACTAAAAAGGGGCTGGAGCAGGATGTTGGAAACCAGAGATTCCCATTGAGAGTAGAGTTACCCTACTTAGGATGGTTCCTTAGTATTGGATCCTGCTATTCCTAATGTGATAACTTTGTTACAAATACAGGACCCTCTATTACTGACCTACGTCATGAGCGAAAATCACCTCAGGCTGGTAGACTCCCCTCACTCTATCCAACCACAGAAGGTTATTTAGACACTAGGCTAGTTTAGTGGAGATAAACTTTATGTGCTTTATCTTACAATGTAACATTTGTTGTTGGTTTTGCAGGGATGTAACTGGCTTGCTGAAAGATACTCAATAAGGTCTGTTGTAAAAAAGGAACCTATACTAGTTTTTTTTATAGTCTTGGACTGGGAGATCTAAGTTTTTCTATTTTCTACCAGCCTTCCTCAAGAGGGATCTGTATCTCACGGTCAGCCTGTAATGGGTAGGTAGAGACTGCTCTACTACTTCTTCTATCAGGTAAGGTGCACTAATCAGAATCTGTTTAGATAGCCTAGTAGTGTCTATTCTACAAATCATGTTAATAACCTTTGTGGGATTTTGCAGGAGTAACTAGCTTAGTATAAAAAAATATGTAGGCTTAGTACATGTGTTTTCCGGAGATGCATTACTTGGTAAAGAATATTCTTTATAATATTATGGCATCTTTGTATTATATAGAAATACAATATGACTTTACTTGGGGTTTGCAGAAATATCCTATCTCTCTTAACAAAAATATGCCTAGGCTTGGTGTAAAAAAAACAACACAACACGTTTACAATATTATTATGGCAGCATTGTGTAAAAATACAATACGGCTTGGCTTGGATTTTGGTATATAGCTTAGCAATAATATGTCCAAGCTTAGTATAAAAATAATAATACAAGCTTTATGGGTTTTACAGTGCCTAACTTGGTGAAAAATATACTTCTTTTTAGATTATATGAGCTTTGTGAAAATGATTACCAGTATTGGAGTTTGTGGGATCTTGCTGGTATCTGAGTCTGGAGCATCATCGGGTATGTTGGCTTCTGGTATTTTAAGTTGGCATGGTGTGTAAAAAGCTGCCCTTTGTGGGGTTTGTGAGGTTCTTCTACTTGGTGAAAAGATATCCTCCCAGGGCATACAGAACGTCTGGTCATGGCGCCGGACCTGGCTCCAACAGTCTGTTTACGGCTTCAAGATGCTGCTTTGGAGCTGTCCGGAGCATCTTCTTAGATCATACGAGTGATTTATGATGAAGTCTGACTCCCTTAGGCAGGAGCTTACCGAGCATAGGTCACACCCACCGACCACACAATACAAGTAGATAATTAAATTTTGTAAAGATTTGGCTTGACACAAATGTCACATGGGGCATAGAAATATCAAAGGAATGAAGGTAAAAATCCTGAAAAGTGATTTGGGTACATGAGTCGGTGAAGCTCAGGAGAGCAGGTCGAGAGTCTCTTGTCAAGCCATTGTAGTACGGTACGAGTAGTTATTTCCACCTGCAGTTCCTCCAGCCCCCCCTGACTACCGCATTTCCCCAACCGACCCGGTCGTCTGTCACCCAACCCACCACAACCCGTCCGCCACCCAACATAGTAAATCATCCCTTCCAACGACCCTTCACAAAAACTCCCCTGCTTCCTTTCGTGATGTTTGTGTGCTTGGCTTGAAGTAACAAACAGGCGGATCATACCAAGGCAATACCAATCGAATACAGTAAGTGACTCCCGCTACAGCCCTAAATTCCACGCTACGACGGACCAGCCAACTCTCGCTCGCTCCTTCCTTCCCGTCCTCAAAAAGTGTTTCCCCTCCCGGGTTACCCCTCCCGAGCCACTCGCCCTCGACAGAGAAGGGAAGAAAGAGAGAAGGATGGATTTCGATGTCGCCTACAGCCTTGAGAATGCACAGCAATTCTGGGATGGTAAAAGCGTTCCCCATCTCTCCCATATTTCTTGATCGCGTGATCTCCCGCTGACCTGAGCAGAGCTCGACGATATCGTCAGTGTGCATTGCGAAACCCAGAACCTCATTGATCAGGCTCTGAAGTCCTATCTAGCATTCACTTCTTCATTCACAGGTACCGTGCCCCTCCACGAACACCACCTCCCCCTGCGACAGCTTCCTTCTCCCCCCCTCGTTCGTTTCTCCGGCAACTCCCGAGATTGGGGTTTTTTCTCGTTTTTTGACTGGGAGCATGGGTTTTCACACGTGGAGTTTACAGACGAGTACTTGGTTTCCGAGTACGATTGGGCGAAGTGCACCTACAAGCTTTTGGATTCTCCATTGTTTACAAAACATCGAAATTACGTCCGCCGGCGGATGATCGGACGGCTGAGAAAGGTTCGGCTCGAGGCTCCGTTCAGCTTTGGGGACATTGTAGGGCTGACGGTGGCGTACAGGAGATTTTGACCCCACGATTGCACTTGGTTGCGCTCATTCTGTTGTATGATGGCCGGGGGGCCCAGAAGACGTTTGAGATGATGTTGGAAGAGGGCCTTTTTGTTAGGTTGATGGATCTGGTTCAGAAGACGAGGGATGAGGATAGGATGCTCTGGCGTTCACTTATAGAATTGCTTTACGAGATGTCCCGGATACAGCGCTTGAGACGCGAAGACTTGGGTAGGATTTTCTTGCAGTTAGGAGCTTCGAAGACTGACTCCGCGATAGAAGCCATTGATGACGGATTCATATCGTATCTTTTTGGATTGGTTGAGGAGGATCCTGAGGATCCCAATGACCCATATCATTACCCGGTAATTAGAATTTTGGTATATATCTCTAGGATATGGGGTTAAAATTGCGCTCGGACTAACCCTTCACTAGCTTGTATTGAACGAACAGTACATGGTTTCAGCCCATGCCCCTCCTTCAAACCCTGCGGACCCGCCAGGCGCTCCAACGAATAAAGTTATAAAAATTCTCTGTTTTCATGGTTCTACATACAAGACTTTTGGGGAGAATATTATCCTTCTTCTTAACCGTGAAAGTGAGTGGTGTAGCTTGGTGGGAGTGACAATTTGACAAAGGCTGATGATCCGGGGCCACCACAGGCGAAACTTGCTTACAGCTGTTGATATTAAAACTTCTATACCTCCTCTTCACCACGAGTGCAACAAATGAATACTTTTACACAAACGACCTGCGGGTCCTGGTGGATGTAATGATCCGCAACCTCTTAGACCTTCCGGACGAGTCTGAGCCCGTAACAATCCCCTACCACTGGAACCCACTCTCAAGGAAAATATACTGATATGGCAGAAAACCAGCTCCGACACACTTACCTCCGCGTCCTATACCCACTCCTAGAACATACCCAACTCCGCCACCCACCGCACTACAAGCGCGATGAAGTCCTCAAACTCCTGGAATGCTTGAGCGGCGTGCGAAGCAATCACTTCCAACCGGTTGACCAAACAACCATCCGCCTCGTCTCCCGCTGCGCGAATGTCCCGTGGCTTAGATCGGCGCCCGCTGAGAATGTGCAGCCGGAGAACCCAGCACACAGAGCCCTGGGAATGAGTCTGACAAATCACGGTCAGAGCTCTGTCACTTTGCTGGAGGTGGCTTCCAAGTCGGAGAAGCCGGGGGTTATCACTCCGTCCAGGAAATTGGGCACTGGAGGAGCTAATATAGATGGCAGTAGCGGCGGAAATGGGGTGGAGATTGCTGGGGAAGCATGACAGGGTGGGGTAATGATGGATATGATGGTTTATGGTAGGGTTGGTGTATGGGAGTAATTGCATTCCCTCCCACCCTTTTTTATTACCTCTCTCTACCTTTACTTCCCCCGCTCATCCTCTCGATGTGCATTGTGCTACGGATCAATCTCGTTTTGGTGTTTTATCAAATTTCATTTTTGCCTTCTGTCCTTTCATTAAAAAGTCACTGAAGGAGTTTTTTGCTTTATTCCTTTATCCTGATGTGAGGACATTTGCATCCTGGCTAGGCCTTGTAAAATAGAACAGCAGCTGGATAATTTTTGTGTATAGGATCGTCTTTGTTTCTCTTTTCTATCTCTTTCTTCCCTTGGCATTTTCGTCGGAGGGGTATTGTTATGACTGGATGGAGGGAGTATGATGGCGTAATGTACAGTATTATACAGTATTTTAGCTGCCGCCGTAGGATATATTCACAATTCACCATATACTCGTCATTATGTACTGGAACATCCTATCTCAAAAATTCGATCTTATCGTCTACGGATCTAATCCCCTCTACGGATCTTATCTCAAACTTCACGCGACTTGGCAACTAATGCATAACCACAGCAATGCGCCTTGGTTGCTTGGCCAATCCCCCCCCGCCCAGTAACAGTCAGACATCCCTGGAGGACTGGGCGGTATACAAGCAAGCAAGAAAGAAAATGAAAAAGGCGGCGAAGCCGCAACCCGCCAGAGCGCGTTCACACCACATACAAGGAGGATCCCGAGGTCACGGGGGGAGGACAGCTTGTAAAATGTAACTAAGCATAATAATATAACAGGAGCACAGAAATCGGTCCGCGAGGAGCGAGGGGATGCTAGTATACTATATACTGTGGATCTTTACGTAGAGCCATGTTATGCTCTTGACAGGGAGAGTAGCTGGTGGAGTATTATACTTGGGTATGGTTGACATTAATTGGAACCAGTTTACGAACGCTCCCCCAAGGGGTGGGGGGGGAAGAAAAGGAAGGAGAAAGTTTTTGCCAAAGATATCTAACCCCCCAGGAAGAAAGAAAGAAAAGTAGAAAACTTCACAATATCATGATATCAAACCTCCACGAAACGCCCCCCCCTTCAAGCCACACCTCCACCACCCCCTCCCGCGACCGCAGAACCCGGCGCCCACGCCTCACCAATCCTGGCAACCTCCTCGACAAACCTCCGACTAGTAACCAACCCACCAGCACCCAACTCAAAAAAGGGATTACAAACAAGCTTAATATACGCCGTCTGCAACGCCCGAAAAACCTAACTCGATCGGCAAATTATTAACCCTCCCTCCCTCAATTAGAGCAGCAGCGCAAAAAAACTCACCCCTTTCAATTCCCCATCTTTAACGCCCAACCCACCGCCGGATCCAACGTCCACGACGACCACAATCTTAACACCTGTGTTGGTCAGCCAGCCGTACGCGGCCAGTTCCTCGTCTATGCTGTATAGCAGGCCGAAGTCGCTGTCGCCGTTCGACTTGAGCGGGAGGCGGGACTGGAAGACGTCCAGTGTTGCGTGGGTTAGGAAGTGGTATTTTAACGTCGATGGCGAGGTAGTGGTGGTGGTGGTGGTGGAGGTGGGGTGGGGGAAGGTGTGGAGGTGGAGGGGTGAGTTCTGTTTTTTTTTTTTTTACCTCGTTAGTTGGTTGGTTGGTTGGAATAGTGGGGAGGAGGAGGGAAGCGTTACATTTCGGCCGATTAGGGCGATGCAGGCTATTCTTGGTGTTGACATTTTTTTCTTTTCTTTGTTGTTAATGGTAGTAATGGTGGTGGTGCTTGGATGGTGGATGGTTGTGGTTGTTTAAGTTTGCTGGGCGGTTGTGTTGCTACGAGTATTGTGTTAACCTATATTATAGCTACAGTCATGATCAATAAGTCTGTACACCAACCCCACTCCAGCCCACTCAATTTAACATGCAACGCATTTTTACACCACTCCCTCCTGACCCCCATACTTTTTCTTTTTCTTCACAACACCATCAAAAAATGCCTTCTTCACAAGTTTTTGGTACAGTTATAAGCAGAGATCGGCAAACTCCCCAGAAACGGCGGAAAGAATTGAATTCTCACGACAGGGCTCGTATTTTCGAGGCAATAAGTTTGGGTTCGAGTCCATCCGCTGTCGCGTTGGAATTTCGGTGTACTTGGCAGACAATCTACCGGACTGTGAAACGGGCGCAGGAACTTAACCACTTTGGTTCTAGGCCTTGGAAGGGTCGTCCCAAGAAGCTGAATCGTCAAATTATTCGCTCTTTACTTCGTCTTGTCAGAAGTTTCCCGAATATATACTTTCGCGACCTCATTGACGAGAGTGGTGCTAATGTATGCAACAACGCCATCCGTCGTGCTCTTGGGCCCAATTTACGCCGCAAATAGAGACGGTGTAAAAGAATTTGACTGCAGGCGAAAGATGTGAAGGAAAGGCTACTTATTGCACGTAACTATCGTGAAAAAGACCAAGAATTGTTGAAGGTGCGGACAAGTGTCAGTTCCTTCTTAGATGATCCTCGCTAAGGTTTTTTCTAGGGCATCTACAGTGACGAATCTTCCGTGCAAAACTCCCCCAATTCTCCCGATGGATGGGTTTTTCGACTTCCAAGGGATAAATGGAAGCAATGGGCTGTCAACGAGAGTGAACATGTTAAGTCTTCACTCTCGTTTATGGTTTGGGGGGCCATCTGGAAGGGGGGGCGGTCAGAATTGCAGGTCATGCAACGTGATGAGGACTCTGCGAAGAATGGATATAGCGCGCACTCCTATATTCAGGTCTTGGAGGATGGTTTATTGCCTCATTATGCTCCTGGGAAATTCTTTTTGCAAGATAACGCGAAAATTCACACTGCAAAGATCACTAAGGAGTGGTTTGAATCGCATGGCATCTGGGTACCCGAAAACCCTCCACATAGTCCGGATTTAAACCCGATTGAGCATGTCTGGAAAGCCATGAAGAGTATTCTTTGAAAGAATCATGGATACTTGAAAGACCTCAAAGATAACGCACCAAGTAGAGTGATTTTCATCACGGCACTGAAGGCGGCATGGTGGGCAGTCCCTGAAGAGTTGATCAACCACTTGATCAATTCAATGCCCAGGCGCTACAACGCAGTGCGAAAAAATCGGGGATGGTACACCAAGTATTAAACACCATGGAAATGGCTCTCTATCTGTATTTTCATTGTATTTTTAGGTTCAGTTTTGGTTGTATAATTGATTGATTTACATTGCGGTTGAAATATGTGGTGAAGGTGTGTGGGGGGGTGTGTGTACAGACTTATTGACTATAACTTTATCATATCTTGTCTTGTTACGGAAAAGATTTTATCCGGTAAATAACGAGTATACAGGGTCCCCCCCCCTACTCGTAGCGAGGCGCGGCATTGTCTGTCAACTAAATACCACTACAAGTATAAACCACAACCAAACGATTTCGAGCCCCTAGCATCACGTTAAGGACCTTACCAGGTGGGGACCGGATCACTCGAGCAGTCCCTGGCCCCTCAAACCCAATCACAAATTATCACACGGTGTGGTCGTGGCAGATACGGGATACGATTCACATTACATTTCTTCGCAATGGGTAAGAAAGAAAGAAAAGAGATGAGAGTAATAGAGCACTGGGTATTTTTCCAGCTATCTAGAAGCTATCAGAAGCTATCGTTTATATACATTCCCGGGGCTAATAGCCCAACCCCCTGCGCCTACCTTCTCCCCTTTCTAGACCTCTTCCGACTCGTCCCCGTCGTCGCCATCATCATCGACATCATCGCTACTCTCCCCCATGTCTATCTCCGGAATGATCATCTCATCGTCCGAATCTACCGCTTCGAGGCGGGCCCCTTCGCGGATGGCTTCAGCGTGCTGAGTTGTGGTAGTGGTGGTGGCGATGGTGATTGTAGCTGGTGAGGGTAGTGGTGCAGCGGCGGCGGCAGTGTGAGTAAGAGTAGACTGGGAGTGGGTTTCGGGGACTGTTTGTTGGGAGGTTTTGAAAAAAGTGTAATCTAGGGCGGTGTGTGCTGTAGAGACTACTTGGCTGGGCTGAGATTCCTGAACGGGTGTAGGGACAGAATCAGGTTCCAGCTTTGGGGGAGAAAGAAGAGAAGGTGTTGGCGTATGCGACTTCCGGCGCTTTGGAGAGGGGGCGGTATCTTCGCCATGGGATGCACTGCGCTTTGCCCCTAGTTTCTCAGTTATGGTGTTTGATTGAATTGTATTTGTTTTATGATTCACAACCACTTCTTCCTCGTCTTCTTCTTCCTCATCTTCCTCCTGCTCCTCTTCGGCCTCACCAGGGCGCCCTCTGCCAACCCAAAGAACAGGCAATCTAGGCCTAGCAATCCCTTCAACAGACAAATTCCCTCTACTCGCGCCGACGAGATGGGGGAGTATACTCCCGCCCTTCTGATCACCGTTCGGAGTAGTGGTGGGAAACAAAACGCTAGCCATCATTGCCTTCTCATTCACGGTAAATACTGCTGCGCGCTCCAGCAGCCTTCTCGTCTGAGGGCGGACATAAGCTGGCTGCAACTTCCCCAGTACAGCTACTAGAAGTTCCTCCGCGGCGGAGACCAATCCCCGAAGCCACGTTGGCCGGGAGTCGAGCCGCGACGACGGCGGGAGAAGCGAGTCTGCGTGGACTTCCTTCTGTTTTCCGGTGTTTCTGTTGCTGCGTTTCCCGGCGGGTTTGGCAGGGAGAGAATTTTTGGGTTCCTCGGCATTGAGGACGAGGTCAGCGTAGAGTGAGGACAGTATTGGGTGGATTGAGGATACAGTTTGTTTGTCGAGTGCTGGGCCGAAGAGGTTTAGGAGTGCGGTGAGGAGGGTGTAGACTGCCGTTCGGATTCCCGTATCAGGCCGGTGTTCGGAGTATATAACAACTAGTTGTTCTATAACTAGATTTGCTAATGGTGCGAATATTCTCCCTAACCGCTCTATTGCAGAGGACAGTAGGTTTAATGCGCAGCACTTTAAGCTCGGCAGTCTAACCATAACCGTTTCTCGCTCAGGCCGCTCGATCCCGGTATTGCTCTCAGCTGCCTCGCAGGTTATTCTGGCCAACCTACCAGTAAGTTCGACAAACTGTCCGAGCGGGATGACAACCTGCGAGCTCGTTGGATGACAGAGGAATCGTGGCAACAACCTGAGTAACATCTCCGCTCTGTCAAATCCCTTTGAGATTCCCTTCCACTCACTCAACCCGATATTTGACACACCGGAAACCTCTGTACTGTTATCCCGGCGTGATATACCGGTGCGATGCCCTTCATCCGTGCATCTAAGAATCACATTAAACAGCTCATTAATCTCAGAAATCACTGACTTGACAGCACGAGTCCACCCTTCTGCGACCGCTGTAGCCTTGTTACCCGATAAACTTCCGCCGCCTTGGTTGGCTATAATCCCACCAGTGGCACCGCGAGGGGCAGTATCGGAAAGATGCAATGAGACAAACAAATCCCCCGCCAATCGTCCAAGCTTGCTAAGCCCGCACTGTGGCGATAGCACCGAAAGCACAATCTCTCGCGTGCGCTGTGTAAACGGACGGAACGTAACCGGATTGTGACATAGAAGGTCCTTAAGCGCTTCCAACGCCGTGGCGAGTGTGTCCTCCGAAAGCATCGCATCAGAGGCTGATGAGTTCACCGGCTTAAGTATATTCAGTATATGTCCAATTGTGGCCGGGAGATTTGGCGACACAATCTGGCGGATTAGGGCTGGTTTGTCAACAGTCAGTACAGTGAATACTCGGGTTAGTGTAGCAATTGCGTAGTTGGTTGTTGAGGGCGGTTCGGGTTTCTACAATTCCAGTTAGCCATCAATCTTTGAGTAGAGGGAAAGAGTAAAGAGGGCACAAACAGTTAATGCTGGGACCATCAACCTAACCCAAACCTCACCATTCGAGGCTAAACATTCAAAGCTGCTCTCCATTGCCGCCTTTGCCAACGCCATGCCGGTCCACTTGTCCGTTGGTGATTTGCTCTGGAGGAGGGAGGAGACCCTCGTCTTGAACCTGTGCAAGAGAGCAGACGCCTCTGACTTGCCACCGGTATATTTCGGAGACGTCGACAGAGAAGCGCAGGTTTCGAGTACCGGAGTCATGTATAATTGCGAGATCATGAAAGGGATGGTGGATGGTGAGGTATGCTCTGAAATGACATTGTTTATCATGCGCAGGGTAATCACAGCATGGGCGCTGTTATCCCCGGAGGGGGGAGGCATGGTTTCTTTTGTTAATTGTGTCCCTTGTTTTCTATGGAGTGTTGGCGGGGTGCTGAATGAAGGTTGTCCGTGTTGGAGGTTTTATGGTTGGTTTTCTTGGGAGGAAATAGAGCTAAATTTTAAGCCCCAACCCTGACCCACACCATTACACTATCATATGATAAAGTTACATTTGGTAAAGAGATACATTCCCGAATTCTAACAAAAAATAATTACCGTCTTTATATCCATAATACCCAGGCTACAGCTAACAAGAGTATCATATTACAAACAAAATTCAAATACAGACTTTCATCCGAAAAACCTGTAGACGAAGATCATAAGAGTATGTCTATTTACACTGAAAATAACCTCTTTCTTTTGTTTATTGACTTTGCTCTTTTTTTAAGCCGAGATCAGCTACTCTCCCATTTACGAACCAAGGACTCTACCAGGACCAGCAGCAGCAAAACCGGAACCACTTTCCATCGGAATAGAAGTTGTTGCGCGCGACGTTGACTGGGTTCTTGAGCTGATTGATGTTGGGAGCAATTCCATGTGGTTCATCTCGGTCCTGTTCTCGAGGGAAATATAGAATGGTACACGCCGGGTAATAAAGTTTAGCTTAGATTCGACCTTGCCCAGTATATTCTCAGAAGGCTCGAGGAGACGTAGGTAATGACAGGCATCTAGTGGTGCTGTGAGCGCGCGCGTTCAATGGAGAAGATGCAGGTAACGAACATAGATAGCCGATTATCAAACCGCAGAAGTGCCCAAGAATACTAGCCCCAGGAACCAAAATCGAAACAACCACCAACCAGAATATCGGAGCCATCCACGAAGGTATACCATAACCAGCAATACTGCAACAATCCTCATTAGTAACGCACCTCTGCGATTAGCTAGAACGGTGAAGTACCTATAAGTCGGCTTCTCCAAAAACGTCTTTACTGCTTCGTTGGCCATAAGGGTGAATACCAATGCACTGTCCCACAAAACCCAATTAATCAATACCCCACACAACTTCCTATTCCAAGTATCATACTGGGATGGTGAAAACCTACCTCGCCCCAGCAACCGAGTCATAAGCACCAAGCAAGAGAATCTCAATGCCAACATACAATCCGCCAGGAAACGTCACAAGAGCTACCCCAACCATGCCCTATCAGTACCCCCTCACCCCACCACTCGCCCCTCCTCTCCACCGGAATTGAACGAAACCTACGACCAAGCACCAACAACAATGTCTTCAAAGTCCCCACCTCCCTCTCGAACCTCTCGAGCAACGGGGTCAATGCAAGAATGTTCAAAAGCGCGTGCAAAAGCCCCACATGCACAAGCGGGTAAGTATTCAATCGATGCACTATCACACCTCTCACCTCTCACAATTAACACCCACATCCCTTTAATGACAAACAGAGAGATATAAGGCGGGAAAGTCTGACTCTGCCCCAAATCCATCTTCCCAACATCCAGGGCGAACCAATCCAGCATCGCAAAGCCGCATACACCCAACATGTGTATTACTGCAATGAGCAGTATCACGGTGCGCGTTAGGATTGGCAGGCAGAGGAGGTGTGTTTCTAGGCGTTTCCACACTGTATGAACCGAGTCGGGGAGGGCTTGGATTGGGGTTTGTGGTGGCATTCTCTGTATTGTTTTCCGGTAGGCTATAGGGGGTGGTCGTTATCGTGTCCAGTGTTTGGGAAAAAAGGGAACGAACGGCTGATTA
Source organism: Tuber melanosporum (assembly GCF_000151645.1). Classification (NCBI taxonomy): domain Eukaryota; kingdom Fungi; phylum Ascomycota; class Pezizomycetes; order Pezizales; family Tuberaceae; genus Tuber; species Tuber melanosporum. The sequence goes on from NW_003298919.1 coordinate 610,362, forward strand.
CTTTTGCGTGGTGCTAAGAATCTGTAGCGATGGTTGCCTGCGGCCCTGATACCGCTACAGCACCAGAGAGTGAGATCAGAGAGTGAGAGAAGGAGAGAATTTGGCTGAGAGAGTGGGGAAAGGAGGTCAACTGAGATGCCTGAAGACACTGCAAGTCAGACGCACACCAATTGGAACCTTGCAGTCTTTTCCAGGATTCACATGGGTCCCCGTCCAATCTGACCCAATTTCTGTTAGCTAAGCTACCGGCATGCTAAGCTACCGGTATCATACTGGTACTTGTACTCGAGTACCTTCTTCTTTTTCCTTTAGCCGTATCAGTTCTCTTATGGGTCCGCATTATGGTACCCAAAACTGGTACAATTACAGATCCATGCAGGGCTCGAATTACGCACCAAGAGATGTTGAAAGGTGAAATCCAAGAAATCCAAGAGGAAAATTTTTCTCTAAACCCAAACCCAGATCACGTGACCTATTTTAACCCCGGGTGTCGCCACTAGCACAGGAAAACTTCGGAACTCTACAATCACGAGTGATATCCCGTGCATACCACTTGTAGTGGACACAAAAAAAAAAGGACTTTCAACCATGATACGTCGCATGATGGAATCAAGATCTCGGTTGCGCATTTGTGTTCCTCGAGGCTCAGAGAATTGCCAATGAAACAGTAAGAGTCTAGAGTCAGACCGTGCCGGATCCTTAAATTAGGGAGAGAATACCTAACCCTGACCAAATCGCCAAATTCCCCACCATTGCGAGCAACGGAGTGGTGCCTCACCAGTACGAGTACCACCGACCACCAACGACCATCACAGAGAAAACAGGAAAGGAAAAAGAAAAAGGCAGAAACAAAGATGGAACCAACCCCAGACTCTCTAACCCTCACAATCCTCGGCTGCGGGACGATGGGCGTGGCCATACTCTCCGGCATCCTCTCCAGCCTCTCCACCAGCCTCTCCACCAGCCTCTCTCGCCTCCCCCCCAGCGCTTCCGGGACCAGCACGCCCACCGGCGGCGCCCTCTTGCCAACGCGCTTCCACGACGCCAGCAGGACTCCCACGCGTCTCCCGTCAAAGTTCATTGCGTGCGTCAAGCGGCCCGAGTCCGCTTCCCGCGTGCGCCGCGCCTTCGAGGGCTTTGCCGGCGCGCCCGCCGTTGAGGTCTACACGGGCCGCAACGTGGAGGGCGTGCGGGGCGCGGACGTGGTCATTCTGGGCTGCAAGCCGCAGATGTATGCCGAGATACTGCGCGAGGAGGGCATGCGTGAGGCGCTGGAGGGGAAACTGCTCGTTAGTATTCTCGCTGGTGTCAAGATTGCCGCACTCAGGGTGGTGGTGCCCTATAGTACTAGGGTGGTTAGGGCTATGCCTAATACTGCTTCTATGGTATGATTGCTCTTTGGGTTTTTTTGGGGGGGGGCGGGATGTTGATGTGGATATAGATTCGCGAAAGCATGACCGTCATCTCGGCGGAGGATGATATTTCTCCGGAGGAGAAGGCACTAGTCTCCTGGATATTCTCGCAGGTTGGCCGCTCGTTGGTGCTCGGTGAGAAGCATATGAACGCTTGCACCGCCCTGTGCGGATCCGGTCCCGCTTTCTACGCTCTTATCGTTGAGGCCATGGCCGATGGTGGTGTCATGATGGGACTACCGAGGGCGGAGGCGCAGATGATGGCTGCACAGAGTAAGATATTTACAATTCCATCCCCTGTTCATTCGTTCACTCGCTCGTTCATTCGTTGATGTGATTGGGTGGGTGGGGTTATTGTAGCTATGCAGGGCGCCGGTAGAATGGTTTTGGCTGGCCATCATCCAGCAATCATTAGGGAGCAGGTGTCCACCCCAGCTGGCTGCACCACTCACGGTTTACTCATATTGGAGGATGGAAAGGTCCGCTCGACCATTGCAAGGACTATTCGGGAGGCTACCAATATGGCTGCAGGACTTGGTAAGAAGTAGGAGCTGTTGCTGGAAAACGGGTAGATAAAATAGCACAGACAGATACTAAATAACAACACTAGACTTCCATCCTTAGGGGCAGATGGCACAGTACCCAACAAAATAGATAATTTCACAAGGGAATCTCAAATGCGTAGCGTTGATATGACCGTAGAGAAAAGGAGATGTTCATTCACAAATACAAACAACCAGCGATGGAGAGGGGGAGAAAAGGGGAGGGAATTGCGCAGAAACCACAAACAAATGAAAAATAGAGCCGGCCAGTAATGCTACGAGGCAATCTAATGCCTCCATCTTCCCGTAGACATTCATAGCCCATTTCTGGTAACCGAACCCGACTCGTTCTTGCGGGTCTCGAATGTCATTTTAACGGGTAGGGAGAAAGAGCGTGTGAAAAAAGGAAACAAAAATTTGGCGGGGTTACTGTACATTTTTAAAATGCCATCTCAATTAGAGGGACAAGAACAAACCAAAAAATAAATTACTTATGCCTTTGTCTTCTTAGCCATGCTATTCAATGCAGATCCATCTTTAAACCATTCGATTTGACCTGTCGACTTGTTAGAAATAACTAGAGAATTAGATCAGGTAGAAGCAATTACCCTCATTGAAAGTATGGAGCAAGTTCGTCTCCCATGGCTTGCCATTCTTAGGAGCAAACTTGATTCTCATTGGCTTGCCAACAGCCAAGTCGGTGACGTGCACTGTGGAATTATAATTAGCTTCCCGCATATGTTACGCACTGGGGTGATACTCACAGTCAACCTTGTCATCAGGGTTGATCTTGTCATAATCCTCGGGATTCTCAAAAGTCAATGGGAGCATTCCCTGTTTCTTAAGGTTGGTCTCGTGGATTCGGGCGAAGGAGCGGGTGATGATGGCCAAGCCGCCCAAGTGCCTAGGCTCCAAGGCAGCATGTTCACGAGAAGACCCCTCTCCGTAGTTCCAATCACCAATAACGACCCATTTGATACCCTTAGACTTGTAGTATCTGGCGGTGGCGGGGACGGCATCGTATTCACCAGTGAGAGCGTTCTTAACCTTATTAGCCTCATTGTTCTCGGCATTGACAGCACCGATCAACATGTTGTTAGAGATGTTGTCAAGATGTCCACGGTATTTCAGCCACGGGCCAGCCATCGAGATGTGGTCAGTGGTGGTCTTGCCCTTGCACTTTATCAAGATAGGGATATCGTTGGCGTCCTTGCCATCCCATGGCTGGAAAGGGCTGAGGATCTGGAGGCGGTCGGAGTTTGGGGAAACCATGACACCAACAGTACTACGGTCAGTCGGAGGAGCCTGATAGGTGTCACGACCGGGGTCGTAACCCTTCGCGGGGAGGCCAGCACCAGTTGGTGGAGAAAGCCTAAAGTCTTTTCCGTCCTTGTCCTTGAGGGTATCAGTCAGGGGGTTAAAGCGAAGATCTCCAGCGATTGTGAATGCTGTAACAAGATCCGGCGATGTAACAAAAGCGTGGGTAGCAGGATTGGCATCGTTTCTTCCAGTGAAGTTACGGTTATAGGAAGAGATAATAGAATTAGCCTCTCCTTTCTTGACGTCCTTTCGATCCCACTGCCCGATGCAAGGTCCACAGGCATTGGCGAGAACAACACCGCCAAATTCCTCAAAAGTCTGAAGCTGGCCATCACGCTCGATAGTAGCACGAATCTGCTCGGAGCCGGGGGTAACAGTGAACAGAGATTTGGCCTTGACACCATGATCCAAAGCGTCGCGAGCAATTGAGGCCGAGCGAGACATGTCCTCGTAAGAAGAATTGGTGCATGACCCAATCAAGCCAACCTTCAACTCAGTGGGCCATTCGTTTTTCTCAACGGCAACCTTGAACTTGGAAATAGGGGTGGCCAAGTCAGGTGTAAATGGTCCATTAACGTGGGGTTCAAGCTCGCTCAAGTTAATCTCGATCAATTGATCATACTCTGCGCCCTGGTCCTCCTTAAGCTCTTTGGCATAGACACGGGCAAAGTCTCCGATATCCTTACGCTTGGTGGCGGCAAGGTAGTTGTACATGCTATCGTTAAATGGGAAAACAGAGGTAGTGGCGCCAATTTCGGCACCCATGTTGCAAATAGTGCCCATACCAGTTGAAGACAGCGAATCGACGCCAGGGCCGTGGTATTCAACAATGGCACCGGTACCACCCTTGACGGTGAGAATACCAGCAACCTTCAAGATAATATCTGCAGGAATTGTTAACGCAAGCCAATAATAATAGTGGTAATAATAATAATAATAAAACACACAACTGTAGAAATACCTTTAGGAGCAGTCCATCCACTAAGCTGTCCAGTGAGTTTAACGCCAATTATCTTAGGCGCCTTCAACTCCCAAGGAAGGTTGGCCATAACATCGACGGCATCGGCACCTCCAACACCGATGGCGCACATTCCCAAACCGCCAGCATTAGGTGTATGTGAATCGGTACCGATGAGAAGGCCACCAGGAAAAGCATAATTCTCCAGGAGGATCTGGTGAATGATGCCGGACCCAGGTCTCCAGAAGCCAATATTGTACTTGGCGCAAGATGAAGAAAGGAAGTCGTAAACCTTTGGTAACAAGTCAGCGCCAACTGAATTTATGGAAACAGAGGCACAAGTAACTACGCACCTCCTTGTTGATGGCTTCTGCCCTGGCAAGATCTTTAGCACCTCCAACCTGAGCTTCTATCAAATGATCGCAGTGCACGGTCGACGGAGTAGCAACAGAAGGCATTCCCGCACTCATGAACTGGAGAATTGCCATCTGCGCAGTCGCATCTTGGCAGGCCACACGGTCGGGTCGAAGCTTGAGGTAGGAATTGCCACGCTCGATATCCTGCCCATGCGGATCATCCAAGTGAGAGTAGAGAATCTTCTCGGCATATGTGAGGGGGCGATTAAGGCGACTACGGACGATAGCGAGGTTCTCGCTCATTTTCCTGCGGTTTGACGTAAATGTCTCTCAGCACAGAACCTTGGCGTGTGACGACATACCGCCTAACCCCCACAACCCCCAACATCCAACGACAATGTTCACAATGTCGAACAAAAACTGGAGATCGGGGAAATGTTCTCTATCGGCGGCAAGGGATGAGGAAGGGGGAAAAAAACGCACTTGTAATTAATGTAGTTTCCCTGAAAGCACAGGATAGTTAGCACCTGGCCCCTCCATACTGTGCATAGAACATTGCCGAAATTCCGAGTGAGAGTATCATGACGCTGTAACTAACCTTCTCCCAGTTTGTCATTTCAACCTTTCGGCTGAGCGGATCATCGCTCACAGTAGCGAGTCCGCGGTACTTCTGGCCCTGGATTTCAGGGAAGGTTTATTAGAACAAAGTCGGCCTGGTCCATAGGATCGAACCTGGATAAACGCTGGGATCCAGCAAACAAAAGACAGTTGAAACTTACAAGCCTGAGGCCTGCAGCCTGTAATTCAAGCCATTGTTAGCCTTATTTCCCCAGAAGCCATAACGGAGAATGGTGATGAGGTCGACTGCTAGGCTACCCGATCTCTTGCGGAGACGGTGAAAAGTAAAAAGCAAAAAAAGTAACTTACGAGCTTAGAGGCCCGGGGGAGGTGCCTAGATAGCATCATGAAAGCTCCTTCAAACAAAACAATTAAGTATGGGTATGAATGACTATTCGCTTCTATAATCAGAAGAAGAGAGGGCTGTGTGTCTCTTCTGAGAGAAAACAAATCTTATGAGAGGAGGAGAAGGAAAGGAGAAGATGGTGGGGGGAGAAGAGGTGGGGGAGGTGGTGAGAAGAGAGAGGAGAGAAGGAAACTAGGAAGGCTTGGGACGGCTATGCCAAGAGCCTGTGGAAACACTTCTAGGAGCGAACAGAGGAAGCTTGAGGTTTTACATCAATTTAGCGCTGCGATAAAGCATTATACTCGAGTACTCGTAATTGAGTAGTCTACAGTACTGGTATCAGTTCAGCCCCTCCTCCTCAATCCTTGGAAGCAACGGCCATTCCCTCCCCAAGGAGCCCCCCCCCACTAGGGGAAGAAAGTGAAAAATTTCAGGACCGAAAAAAATCCCATGCCCATCCTAAAAAGCCTCAGGTTGACCCCCTCCTTCCGGGATTGGTCACCCAATCAAACCGGTTGTATTTGTGAAGAATCAGATTAAAGTAATAATCGGGAAAAAAAGCCTCGAGAGGGACAGGATGAAAATCTTTCCATCTCCCCGACCCTCGGCCCGTGGCACAAGTTCAAACCAAAAAAGTTCCCTCACCCCCTTCTAAAATTCAATCTCATCATATCATACCGATAACTTGGTTGCCAAGACCCCACCAGAGCCTCAAGTGGAACCAAACCCGTCATAGGCGAGTTTCGCAAGGGAGCGAGAGGAAGAAAACAAAACAAAAGAAACAGTGAGAGAGTTGGCCCACTTCCGGGACAAGCCACTTACACACCGGTACCATCTAATTTTCCACGATAACAACAAGTCGGGTCGAGATAACCATGGGTGCTATTCGCCGTTCAAAGACGAAGCGTAGAACTCGGTATGGGAAGGAAACCCCCCCTCCCCCTTGCTGCTTTAGCGGTTACGGTAAAGTTGTTTGCGGTTGAGCAAATTACTGACTCTTGTTGGCTGGTAGTGATATGGACCAAGTTCATTCCGACCTCCGCGATCCGAAACAGCTTGCTCAACTTAAGGCTTTGGTCCCGGATGAGGATAAACCAGGCCTTGGGCAATTCCATTGCGTTGAATGTGCAAAGTACTTTGAGAGTGAATGGAATATGGTGCAGCACCGTCGTGGCAAGAACCATAAACGGAGGTATGATAATAAATATTTCAGAGCCTGTTTTTCCGCATCTTTTCCCACCATTTCTTGGGGCGATTGGATGGCCTGACTTTGTGTTGGGCGTAGGGTACGTTTATTGAAGGAGGAACCTTATTCTCAGAAGGAGGCCGATGCTGCGGCGGGCATTGGAACCGCAGCCTTTTACCAAGCTTCGGAGGATAGGAGGGAGCAGGAGAAGATGGACCAGCAGTTCGGTTCGATGGAGCCCGAATGATCATACCGGTACCTTTCTATAATAATATTATATGGTGGAGAGTTGGAGGGCTAGGGAAGGAGCCATCTATGCTCCTACCTTTCATTTTGTGACTGGGAACTTTCTTGCTGCGAGTTCTGTATTTCAGACTTGGGCGTTCAACTTTTTCAGCATAAACTGACGTTGGTGGAGATATCTCCTATAATATTAACTTATATTATCCTAGTTCATTAATCAATCGCCGGACAAATATCACCTTAACCCAACTTAACTCTTCACTCTGATATCATAGGTTATGCTGTTTGAGCCAGTAAAATTAGTCTATCTACCGATGCATCTCTACATCTGACAAGCGTGGAAATAAAATAATAATAATAAAAAAAGATACAGAAGACCTGGTATTTATACCGCTTTCCAAGCTAATAAAACAGAGCCAACGCACCCCGCTCTAGTACTCCCCGAAATCCATATGCCCTGTGCTTTTCGCATGCGCCACAGCGGCCTTTTGACCCTTGAGACCGGTTTTGCAGATGTTGCATTTGAGGGAAAAGCTTTTGGTATCAGTGAAATACTTTCTCTTCTTGAGTTCTCTGCAAAGCTCCAAGGCCCCTTCTAGCTCCTCATCATCGCTGGAACTGAAGATCCGCTTGTCCTTGGAGGGATCATTTGTTCGGGATCCGGCGGGTGATAGGACGATTGTGTCGTAATGGATACCGGAATAAACCACGACAGCTCTGTTCGCTTTTCCCTCGTTGAATCGGATGACTTCGTTTGTAGAGACATCGATGGTGCATATCTATATACTGTCAGAGGGGAACGGGATTCAGTACATTGGTGAAAACTGACCTCTAGATCGAAGAAATTTGCGAAAATTCCTAGCTCGATTCCGCCGCCCCAAGAACTCTCCATCTGGATCCACTCACAGTAACCGTCTGGCTTTTGCTCCAAAACTGCTTCGCTGTAGATGTCTGGGTTTTCCTGGATTGTGGTTGCGATAAGCTGGCGCAGCTCGGCGGCCGAGTAAAGGGAGCCCGTGGCGACGTAACTTATGGCCTAATTACCGGGTCTGTTAGAATTTTTGAGCTCGAATAAATGATCTAGGGGTACAAACCGAGAAAAGGCAACTGTTGTCATCTTCCATCACGCGTAGAACCATCGTTCCACGTCCACTCTTTAGGGGAACATCGGGAGGATCGTCTTTGTTGATCTTGGGTTTCAGGGACCGATTTAAGGTCAAGGGCGCGTCGGGCTGCGAAGTGGAATCTTGTGCGCCTCCGGAGAAGGAAAACGGAGCGCTCGATTTTGCTACAGACTTCCCTTTCTCGCTGTAAACAGTGGCAGAAGGGGGCTCGCTTCTGCTAGCGGTGGAAGTGTTGGCGATGGACCCGGTCCCTCGAATTACACCGCCGCCACCACCACCACCTCCCCCACTCTCGGATATGATTAATTGTTCGCCTTCGAGCTTGGTGGGGATATCCCTGAGAAGGGTTGACGATGGGTACTCGCTAAGATGCAGAGATTTAGGCGGGTAGCCATATTTGATCTCGACGTCGCCGGATAGAGATGTCTTTGAGCGGATCTCTGAGAGAAAGGAGGATATTGTCGTCTCTGGTGATAATGCGAGGACCTGGGAACCGTTCGGTGCGCGGATTTTGATTCGCATTTTTGCTGTTTGTGAGTAAAAAACGTTGTCGTCGCAGAAATTTAAGGGGAATGCTGTGGACTACCTTTACACGGGGTTGGTCTGGATGGTTTTGTTTTGGTTGGTTGAGTGTGCGGAGTGCGGTGTGGTGAAGTGTGTGTTGGCGTTGGGGGGTCCTTTCACTTCTATGAATGGGTGGGGTGTTCCCTGATCGCAGAACAGGTTCATACCGGAAGCAAGTGGCAGCAACGCGCGAAAGATGATGGTAGAATATCGCCGAATTGTTTCCACATTCCCTTGTGACCTCCTGTATAATGTGCACGAGCAAACTGAACATATTCAGAAGTCGTAAGCCTTTCTGCCCCCCCTGCCCAGAGATCTGTCCTCTTTTGTGATGATTAAAAGCGAGGTTTCATGCACACAGACACCCGAACACTTTTTGCCCCACCATTACCTCTCCGGCCCCAGGTGCAGACTTCGCCAAAGGGGGAGGTATGGGGTAGAGGATAAAAAATGTCGAGTCTTTATCATGCTTGGTGACCTTGCTCTGCTGCAGGGTGTACTGTACTAGTACAAACGTTGGCAATGAAGGATGCCGCTTGCTCCAGAGGCCGGGGAGAAGAAAAAAAATGCATGAATCAAAGCTTTGGGACTTTTTCAGTTTGTATTATGGATAGGCTCTGATGTCATCCCCGCGAATTCAACTCTTGTCCGTTCGGGTCGGAATATCCCATGATCTGCACCGGGATTGTTCTGCCGTACCTGCAGTTGAAATCATTGATATAATACGTATCTGGCTCAACCACTCGGTCATAAGGAGGGGGGAGGGGATGCGGCGTTTTGGTCAGTAAAGATTGTGGTGTATCATACGGTATTTACATCGCGATGGGCCGTCTTCAAGGAATAAATACTTTGTTTTCTGGTGGACCCTGAGCCAAGAGTTTGTAATTAGAACCTGCCGGTGGACTATCCCATGATAGGAACCGCAGGTTGTTAAGGGTTCGCCCTTGCTCCTCCTGTGACATCGCTTAGTAATCTAGTTTTGCCTTCACAATCTCCTGTCGGGTATCATGACAATGGTGTTCATACCGTCAGTAAGTTACTATGTAAGAATAATCTACTCGTGTAGCAACGTACAGTACTCGTACAAAAATGCACAAGGTAGGCTATCGTCATACTTTCCTGGGTTGTGCTCGGATTGTCCAGCAGTTGCAAATTGGTTGCTACACACAAGGTGCCAGAGACCAATATACTATTATCATATTATCATACCCTGACATTTTTTTGCACCAATGCCAACTCTCCGTGCCCATGAAAGATAACCTAACGCTTGAACTGCTGCCGGTTGTCCCCCCATCGTGTAGACTGGGGATTAAGCATATCGTACCTCTTTACTCAGGCAGCCCGATGGTAACGTGATCAAATTATCAATACCACTGTAAGCTAGCTTGATGTTGGATATTTCCTATTCAGCTTCACACCTGACAGTGTACATATCCTTTCCTTGCTAATACTTGTTCTTATTTGGCAAGGCTTGCATAGTTGGTTCTGTTTCCCTTCTTTACCTATTTTATACTTGCTACTTTACTGCTACCCGGCTACCTTGTTACTCCTATGCACTATGATACATTAGCAGAGGATATTTCCTCTCATGTATCGCAGACTATGATCTATGCAGTCACTGGTATTGCCAGGCACCCGCATCCCTCTCAGGATTAATGAGGTATCACTAATTTCAAAAAAAAAAAACCCCCCCTGAGGACACTATGTGATATTTAGTTAGATCAACACATCCTGGACAACAGCATTATTAAATCGTGCTTTATGAAAGCCATCAGTGGACTTCAGTGGGATTTCTGTAAGGCTTTGCTGCGTGGTACGGGGGTACCATATGATGAAACTCCTATTCGCCCGAGTAGACCTAAGTCATAGATAAGTGAGCCTAATCGGCCAGTCCCCCCAGCTTTGGGCGCGGCCGGACTGACTCGGGATATTTGGTGGACGGCCTGACAGGGCTATGGGAGAGCTGCTTTAAAGACCGAACGAAGCCCGGCCTGGCTTGGGAATCTGCCAGCCAGGCCGGGCTTCGGTCTTTACACGCGACGGCCCTACCGATCTACGGTATGACACCTCATCTATCAGGAATAGCCTCAACCCGGACAAAATATTTCCTTTGGCGTCACAATAACTTCTCGTGCTAGAGGGGGTGATGTCGTTGCGGCTTGCGCACGGTGAACGTTTGGCATCTCATCCGTTCTTCAGTAAACAAACATCGCATCGTATAGTTAGCGCTACATTGAACGACCGAGTAGGAATCTCGGGTGTTGAACTCCCTTTTGCCCCCCGTTTTATTGTCCGAATATAACCTATTGGACGCTGAACTGGGTCTGCCCGACGCAGAAGTGTATCTCACGTTGTGAATTTTGCTCAAATCCCTCGCTGCAGAATTTCCAACAAGGAATCAATGTCTCGGAATTGAGCTTCAAAGGGAGAGCAAATATATCACAGCATACTGTGTTATCGGGAAATTGTTTCCCGCTCTTCTGAATAGGTTTCCTCTTGCCACTGTTGGACGTCAGAGCGGGTCTAAGTTACATCTCTGGTACGTTTTTTCTGATAACGCATTCACTTTCCCGTTTGACCCGCTTCCTGGGGGGGCTAACAGGTTAGCAGACAATGTCAGAATGGGTGTCATACTAATAGTCACGGTAATCGCGGGATGTGGAGTGAGGGGAATCGTAAGGGGAATTATGGCTACACCGGGGAAGAGATGTCAATGTTTGATGCCACTTGTTTCTTCTGGAGAGCGAAGGGTCTTAGTTAGGTATGATAGCAGCCGGAAAAATACCAATGTATGATAAACCCCCGAGGCTCTGGGAAATCCACACCTCCAGCCCTCCCTCAATTATTCGCAACCTTCGACCATTAAATTTACTCCTCTTATGATAACTCTGTCAGCGAGCTCCCCACACCCATCGACCAATCGTCGTAAAGACAGTTTTAAAAACCCTCAGCGTTACCTAACCAGTAAGTGGTTGGTTGGCGTAATGCGCCCGGTGAGCCTCACTCAATGCAGCACTTCTGGACCATCCTTCGTAGGTTTCGTATCATACTCTTGCGCGGAGAAAGACCCAACTCAGTCACTACCGACCGCAACACTGCGGGGGGTTCTGGAAATTCCAAATTCATTCCTCCCTCCCTTCTCGAGATAGCGATTCGGGATTTCTACATCATAGCCCTTCCTCGGTCCTCCGGGGAGAAAAAAGAATAATATTTAGCTTCCGTCTAATCGATTGCTCCCCTACTACTTCGCCCTCTCGGGGTTTTGCGGGGCCACAAGTAACGGTGTTTTGGAAGCGCAAATTTTTTTCTTTTTTCTCCCTCTGGCAATTGCACCAGTCTTTTTTTTTTTTTTTTTTTTACAGAACCTCTTTGTCTCTGTTCTCTGTTCTTGTATAGCTGAATGGCGTGATATTTTTCCGGTATTGGGGTGGTATGGTAGGTGTTTTTGTTTCTTTGTTTGTCCTCTTTATTGATAATCAGTATGAGCATGTGTGAATGTTATAAATATCTAGCTTGTAAACCTTTCGCCCCATAGGCTTCTTTACCCTCTATATGGATACCTTCTTCTCATGATATTTTCGCTTTCCACTATGATACTACTGCAACTGCTGTGCCTCTTCTCACCTGCACGGGATCTGCTGTGCATCGCTGCATGTCAGCCAGGCTGCCCGGTAAGTGCAGTAATAGCTTCTGTTCAGATTGATTGGGTTGGAGCCGTCTTTCGGTTCCAGATGGAAAGCGATTCCGATGTTTATCATGAAATTAGCGGTCCGTGTCGTTTACTGTTTGGGTCGACACTCTTCATATGTGGGTTTGGATTGGGCTTTGGCGTGATTTGTGTTTTCTGGAAGCTATCCTGATTTCGACTATCATACTTTATATCGACACGAGTTTGACCCTTTCGAGAGTTTACAAATGCAAGATTGCACGATTCAGCAGGTGCAGAAACAAGTAAAAGAGATCAAAAAAAAAAAAAGAAAGAAAGAAAAACAGCTATTATTCGACAAGAAAAAAAAAATTTCAGCAAGACTTGGTATTTTTTCCGAAAAGAAAACTCCCTATGCACGCAAACAGTACCATGGACCAAGAAAATACCAGAAGACGGACAGCAATCAAAGCACATGCAAAACTACCACTCATTACCAGTAAGATTCCCCAGTTTTTTTTCTTTCCTTTTCTTCAAACAACCCATCACACCAACTACCAAAACCAGAATCCCCTCAGCTATTTCCAGAACACGCTCCATCGCCACTACCCACCGAGGGAAAAGACCCAGTAAAATGCTCAATCCCCTTAACTTCCGCCTCACCCTTATCATCCGACTCCTTAGCCCTCTGCTGGCGAACGCGTACAGCGCGATAGAGCGAGAGCTCGTAACTGACAATCTGGTAACTCGGTTCCTCCGGCCAGTCGACAGGTGCGGTGGTCCTGATCCAGGGCATCTTTTCTTCCAAGCTGCTGATCAGGTGCTCGGCAGCCTTGATCTTCTCCGCTTTGAGCGATGCGGCGTCCCTGCCCTCGTCGATGAGAGATGCGAGGGTGGCGCTACCCTCTATGTAACTTCTGGCTATACGTCTGATATGCTTGGTGAAGACCCAACCTTGGACGGTGGTGCGGATTCCGAGTTTTGACATGATTCGGCCAGTGACGCCTGGGACTGTAAGGTGGGTTGGGTTGTTAGTTAAATATTTTTCTTCTTTTCGCTTTTGAAAGGGGAGAATTTTTTTTTTTCATAGTCAGGATGAAGAAGCATGCTGCAAGTATCAATGATAAACTTGCGGGAAAAGGTAACGATGTGATTACTCTTTGGGTATGAGGTAGTAAAAGCGATTCCGAAAAAAACTCGAATAATCGGACCGTATGCTACGTTCCTCTCTCGGTAAGATTATGAGTGTAAATTTTTCCCCTCCAAACTCGGAGGTCTGAAATAAGTTGTGTTTTTACAGTATCTTTCACCCTCTTCGCAGAGAAGAGAATCACGGACTTTGTAGCATACGGTCCAATCATTTGAGTTTTTTACGGTACACTCCAAATATTACTTGAAAACAGAATATGAACTGCGACTCGTGAAAAAAGGAGAATACCCACATTGCTGCAAGACACGGCTAGTATCCCTCTCCTCTCTCTCTTCAGCGCTCTGAATAAGGACATCGGAGGGATCAAAGTTCATGTTTAGAACAGAGGCTGACTGCAGCTAAAGATATTTGTCCTTTTTGTAAGAAGTCTGTTAAACCCTTTATAGATATATGTCAATTTCTTTTTTTAGAAAAATAAAATAAAAAAAAGAGATAAGAAAAGAAAAGGGGAAAATCATACGAATGTCGAAATGGAAAACAGGATAGAAATCTTTTTCCAAAAGTACAATTTTTTTCTTCCAGAGAGGAGAAACAGTGATAAAATTTGCGCTGCGGAACAATGTATTAAAAGGACAAGACGTGCAAAACACCCGAGTAAAGAAGAATGTACTGTACCGGTTCGAGTCTTGTTCTTTTTCAGAGGTGGGGAGGTGAGTGCGTTGTGTTGTGGGTGGTGAATGTTGTTGTGTGAGGAGGAGGGAAAAGAGGTAGGTGGGAGGAAGAGAGGTTGGAAACGAAAAGTTCTCAAGACAGGCCACCCCCCCCACCCAACTCAGGGAGACGCGGCGTTTTCTGTCGAGTAAATATTATTACTATTGTTAATACTAATCAAGTGATTTTTTCTTAACTACTAATATCTTGTTGGGTGTGTCGTCTCGTTGAGGGGGTGCACTTGGTCTACACAAGAGAATAGAATTGGGACTTGAAGCTTGGTTACATTTCATTTTTCATTATGATAATTTATTGTTTTTTTATTGAGCAGCGGCTCGGGAATATAGGAAGATCCCCGAGCTGCAATAGTTCTAAACGCGGGTGCGCGGGCGGCATTTCTGTTAAGGTATAATAAAGGCATACGATATGAATTCTGTTTACCAGTCGGAGCGTATCATAACGTATCACTCGACTGATATGATGATTCTCTAGTGGCAGTTTGTTGCCGGGATGTGACCCCCCCCCGCCCCTCCCCCGGAGTCAGGTTTTCACTCCCCAGGCCGGATGTTTCGTGCGCGCTCGGACGTTATGGGATCTTTTTGCATAAAGCCGACCTGAGATATCTTATTACCGGGTATGATAATATTATGACTACGACAAAACCTACAAAGGTCGCAGTATTTCGCACGCGGAGCTTATCATAACTATCATCATAGCATCACAAACCGAAATCCGCGCAGGAGGTTAATTTTTGCGAACCGGGATTCGGGTACTGTACCCAACTTCTTAACCTTATTAATTTTCTATTCCTGTTGCATCCGATAATATCGGTACAGTTTCACGATTTGCGCAAATCCGGATATCGAAACGGAAGAGGTACGATACATAATTCGCCGGCAATGGGAGGGGGAGGCAACCCGAGGAGGGGTGTTAGTGATTCGAGCTCTGTGAGAAATTCCGAAGAGGCGGGAGGGATAGCCCGACGATCAAAACGGTCATTGTGAATCTACATTTCGGGAATGAGCCACGGTGACATAGCACTATGCTCTTGAGATCGATCTATCCGGAGCGGGAGATATTTTCCTCCATCGTCCGCCCGGATTGCCGCCTCCTGCTTGGCTCTGGGCTATTTGCTGGTTTGGTTTTGTCATTTTGGGTGTCTTGAACTGCTATGTTTGTTCTGTTTCTGTAGTTCTGGAGGAGTTGGAGCCGGGTATCTGAGATATATGCCATACCATACTTGCTTTCTTTTTCCCACTTCTCCCCTCTTCTCGAGAGGCAATAAGGCTTGGAAAAAAAATAACCGTACTTTTATTCTCCTGGAATATGGGAGTATTTGGACCGTCTTTTTCTTCTTCATTAATTCGCGACGGTTATTTATCAAGCTATCATAGGTCAACCTAGAGTGTAGATCTAATTCATAGCTATCCGTTCTCGTAGTATAGTTTTCTATGATAAAATATATTCAGTCTCTCGCTGGCCAAGTGACCCCTGATCCAATAGGAAAAGTTGGCCTCACTTATTCTGAATATCTGGTATAATAATATTATGAAATACCCCCCCCTACATGAAATAACCTCTAGTGCACGTACTGTATGTTGCATTAAAAATACAAGAGAGAAAGATCTAATTTATTTTTCTCCTACTGCTCCTCCGGACCAAATCTAGTTGCTATCTCCTGATACTGCTCTCTACTATCCTTTGATACTGAAGGCCTGATTTTTGCGGATACCTTTTCGAGATGCTCCTTTGTGACCACCACTTGGAGGTTGCTAGCATTTTTGCCTTCCTTAACTTTACCGGCTTCTGTGAAGCAGGACTGTCGAAGCGCAAGAGTTGTGGCCCGTTTCACTAATGCTGCTAGATCCGCTCCACTAACACAATATTAATATGGAAGAGGGAAGGTGCGTCAAGCAAGACTAACCTGAAATTTTTACATTTATGCTTCGCAATAGCGATTAAATCGAAGTTGGAGAGGTTGGAGAGGGGTGTATTTTTTGTGATATTTTTCAAAATTTCAACCCTCCCCTCGGCGTTTGGAAGGTCAACAAACAAAAGCGTATCCAATCTCCCTGGTCTGAGCATTGACTGATCAATCATGTCGGGTCTATTAGTGGCCGCAATAATATAGATTCCCTTGCTGCCATTGAAGCCATCCAATTCGGTGAGAAGAGTATCAACTACACGCGGCGAGCATTCTGAAAAACTGTTATCGCGAGGAGGAGCTAGAGCGTCCAACTCATCGAAAAAGATGACACATGGAATGGAAGCTCGGGCACGTGAGAAGACTTGACGGACAGCCTGTTCTGATTCCCCGACGTACTGTGCTGGTCAGTGGGTGGCTTTACGATTGTGGGGAATTGAAATCGGAATCTGGTATCACACCTTGCTAAATAATTCGGGACCCTGGATGCTGATGAAATTTGCCCCACTCTCGTTTGCAACGGCTTTTGCCAACAGGGTCTTACCACACCCTGGAGGGCCCCAAAGGAGTACCCCAGACGGTGCAGTGAGCCCTACACTAGCAAAAACTTCAGGATTCTTGATTGGCAGCACGATGGCCATCTGCAATTCAGCCTTATGTGACTTCAGGGCCCCAACATCTGCCCAGGTAACATCAGGGACTGTTGTAAAACCCTCTCTCTTGGTTGAGGGTTGAATTTCCGTAAGGGCTGTCAGAAAGTCTGGGAACGTTATATAAAGTGGATCGAGTTGCTTTCCGGTGGGTCGATGTGGATATGCATGAATGAAGCGTTGGATCGAGCTTAGAAACTCTGACTTTAGGGCAACAAGTATTAGTATTGGCACTGATAGCGGAGGGGAGTCGACTTGATCCATGTCCATGTCCGCTGAACCGCTTACCTGAGCGATGGTTGTTACCTCCAAAGGGTCGGTAGAAGCTGATGGGGTTTCAAGGGTTTCGTATATTCGTCTCATTGCTACCATGCCATCCTCTCTTGCCAAAGCACTTAGATCAACTCCAACGAACCCGGCGGTTGCTCTGGCCAATTTTTTGAAGTCAAAATCCCCTGTTAACCTCAACTTCTCGCATAGCACCCTCAATATCCTATTAGATATATGACATAATTAGTAAATCGTTACGTGCTTGGGAAATTAATATTCAAAAGTAGTCCGGGGTAGCACTTCTCTCTTTCAACTTCATCTGGCACACCAAGGTAAATTTCCTTATCAAATCTTCCACCTCTTCTCAATGCTGGATCTAGGCTGTCGGGTCGGTTTGTTGCGCCAATAATCATAACAGGTTCCCCACCAGTCTTCTCCAATGTAAGATCGTCCATGCAGGTCAACATCTGGGCAACAATTCTCTTCTCCATATCCCCCTCGGTGTTGTCCCTCTTCTGGGCTATTGCATCTATCTCGTCTATAAATATTAAGCAAGGGGCTATTTCTCGAGCGTCCTCAAAAATTTCCCGAATCATCTTTTCCGACCCTCCATACATTCTTGATACTATTGAGGGTGCAGAAATAGCGATAAACGGTAACCCAAGCTCTCTTGAAATAGCGTTTGCTAGCATATTTTTACCGCAGCCAGGGGGTCCATGGAGGAGTACACCGCGAGGGAGGTCTACTCCCATATGAAGGTAAAACTCTGGGTGGATTAGAGGCATGAACACAAACTCAAGAAGTCTCTCGATGACGTCTTCTCTGACGCCAATGTCGCTCAGGGAGATGTTATTGGGTGGCTTGTGAGAGTTGTTTTGTTTTTGACGTTTTACTGATTCTCCACCTTGGACCGGTAGATGTTCCTTTCGTTTTCTGGGTACCCGCAACCCCGTCACGGCGTTTCCGGCTACTTGCTCGTTCATCGTATCTGACTCCTAGGAGAGGCTCCAGTGTTAGTATAATTTGAACTCTGAAATGGGGTTGTAGGGCGCTTGTATCACTGCCTTTGGCCAATCTGTGATTTAAAGGAAGGAACTCAGCAATACAGCGGGAGGACTGAGATCGACGTGAATGCAGGAGACTGAAATGTGGGAAAAGAATGATAATGAATGAGAAGCGCCGCCCCCTACTGGCTAGGGACAAAGTGAGATATATATATTTCCGTGCAAATCACAACTCCAGAAACTCAACGAACTCTAAAGAAACACACCGTCCCGACGATCCTGGTCCTCTGCAATCTCATAAAATCTGGAACCACCCGAATATATCCTGACCCCTAAAGCCTATTCCCTATGCAAACTGACATATTCCGAATGACATATCATATGATATTATATTATGGTGTGAAGAAAGAAGCATGGAACCTGGTGCCCGGTGCCTGATACCTAATGGCGGCGGGCATCAACATACCCAAAGACCGCAAACCACAAAGCCACAAAATAACTCCATCCCTAACAGCAAGTCGCCTAACCATCTGTCGGCATAGCCACATGCACTATAGGCAATCTAACATGATTACAGGAATGGGGAAAGAATCTTTTGCATCATGCTGTGGCAGATCCGTCCGAGAAAAAATAGTAGCGAGCTATCTCGACCCTGAGCCAGTTTTGAAAAATTAGGGAAGCGAGGGAAGGGGAATAAACTTCATGAAGCAAATAGAAATATGTCAAGTCTTGATTGACTCGTTGCTCGACCATGGGGGGAAAACACCCTTTCTTTATATGATACCCCCTGAATTGTAAGCATTTGTACCAGTTTTCCTGGCACCGCAATCCCCCACAAAATGATGCACAATTGCGTCTCCGCGACTACAAAGACAACTGCGTTCGTCAACAGTACACAGTTGACGATGGAAACGCCGTCAATTGATCTTTTTGGCGAAGTACTAGTGTAAGGTCATGTGAAGCAGGAGGAGCGAATTTGGCTTTGTTCCTCTTCTGCTAATATCCTCATATGTGTGCAGATTTCACATCTTTTTGTCGCGGTCAATGACCTCGTTTGACCTCAGATCTTTCTGAAAGACGCTCGTAACTTTCGGACGCCTGCGACCACACCAGGGCCAACACTCCTTCCTAAATATATATGTTAAGGGGGGCTCAGAATATGCTATTATGTATTATTAAACATTGAGCGCATTATACGAGCACTTACACCCTTAACAGAAGAAAAATCATAAACATTGATCACGTATAGTTAGCGGCGAAATCCCTCGGTGTGCAGAGGTGGTTGGGGGTGGGAGGTTATGTAGAAGCTGTTTTCGAGCAAGTTAGTAATAGAGATATGAGGGAGGGGATAGGGGGGGCTTCAATGTCGCAAGAATATTCGCCAAACTCCTAACCTGCATCAGACTCCAAGCAGCCCAACCCTCCTCCTGGGTCCAAACATCACAATTTTAATCGCGTTACCAACGGCAGTCTCCCCTCCAAATACCCTCCCCAACAGCACCCCAGAGGTAGAGAGAGCGAGTTGGTGGGCAGGTTTTTGCCGTATACGTATTCGGGCGTCGACGTTCCCGTGAAATACAGAGACAACAACTGGCCCCTTATTGAAGTCTGTTGAAAATAACGGTTGAATGACTAGTTCTGATGCTACGGTGGTGTCTGTACATACTAGTATGAGGACGCGCAAGCAGTAAAAACTTCTCAAACCTGTGTTTTTCTTCCTCTCAGATTATTCTCTTCACTCCTTCATTCCCGCACACAACTCTCTTGCCTTTCTTTTAATCATCTGTTCATCTCTCAATTTATTCTGGTCCTTGTCTCTGCTCAATACAAAATTTTTACCATCTCCATCTGAGCCACTTCTTTCCACTGCGCAAAACCCTCCTATTGATCATTACCTCGGCAACAATCATCGACACTATTTCCAACAAGTCAGATGTTAGAACACCGAGTGATACTCCATGGCGAAAACTAATATTATTAAAAAAAACAGTATGATTATAATAATTATTATGATAAAGGTCTCCGATACCATCTAATCTCAACTCTCACCCCCCCACACCACCCATCCCCTCATACCACTATTTTAACATAATAATTATAATCATAAAATTATCTTGAAACCTTATTTTATTTTAACATTTGAAGCTGGTTCGGCATATATCTATCTTTTATAATTATATTTTTGAAAATAGCATATTTCCCAATACCTAAAACAAGTAAAGACATGAAATTTTTTTATATATAATTAATATATAGCAGGTATTCCTCTATGTATTCTCTCAAAAATTGGAAATATGAACAAGAATACATAATAATATTATGAAGAAATAAGGAAAATTGTAGTATTTTAAAATGTGTCATCTCTGTTCTCACTATCTTCTTGTAACAAAATTATTTCTCTTACTTTTCAATGGATAACTTAGACCATATGCTGACATTTTACTTAGATAGAACTGTTAGTTCTAAGAATTTAATATAACTATGCAAGATACTATGTGCATACCAAACTGGTCCTAAACCAAAAAAATTAGATTAAATTAACAGATAATATAATCATAACCTTATGATTATATATTAAAATAGTGGTATAGGAGGGATGAATGGTATTGGGGGAGGTATGATAAAACTTAAAAATTGGTGGTATGGAAGACCTTTACCGAAAAAAAGAATAAAAAAAAAAGGATCCCACAACACCACCAAGAGGTACCCAAGGCACCACTCCCGGACCCTCATTATAAAAAATATCACTCGCTCTATCAAAAAATTCTATCTTATCTTATGCTAGATTAAGTGCGTCTTAGGAATATGATTCCATTGGCGCAGTTTTTTTTTTTTTCACTGTATCATATCATAAAATAGAATTGAATGGTTCCGTAATTCCTCGACCTCATAGTATTGAATACTCCAAGGTCTTCGCACTACCTGACGGCGATATCGGGTTAGCTTCCCTCACTGTGCAAACTCTGTCCCTATCGCTGATGGGTACCGAGGCCCCGTATACTGTCCCTATTCACTCAAGCAAATACGGTTTATAGACACTTTTCGTACTCTACATAACGCTACTGCCGCCAAGTTCTAGTACACCCACTCATCAAACACTCATTGCTAACTAGCAAACTACCCGGTAATAATCTAGCACACAACAGAAGAAAAATAAACAAAAGAGATAAAAACACGGTGGCTTAGCCCCCCCTCCCTTTCTCCCTTCCTCCAACCTCAATCCGGGCTTTAGTTTTCCATCGCCCGGACGAAAAACCAAATACTTGGGAGGGTTACTACTTCCGCGAGCACTGTTCCGGGTGCGGTACTCCAAAGGGACTCAGCGCATCAATTGTCTTGCACCACACCTCTAGCCGATCAGGCTCTACTTCGCCAGCTTCCAGGCATTCTTCGACATAGGCGCGGAAGCCGCCGTAGCCGTCTTCGGAGAGTTTCTTGTGTACTTCCTCGTCGCAATGCTCACGCAGGTACCACCCCGCGGCGCCGAATGTGTACCTTAATTTCATCAACACCAATATTAAGGAATACGAAGGGAAGAATTACTCACTGATCTGGGAGAACAAGAGCTCGAACAGCTTCCTGAGTATCTCCAGGTATCTTATCGATTGCCCCAGGGTTAAGGTAGAGCCTGGACCCACCCCGGAGGTTCAAGAGCTGCTCTCGAAGTTCGGGTTGGTCCCAGGCATAGTCATATATGTAATTGAATAGCAACATCGCCTTCGCTACAATCCCCCCAATCCCAAATATCAGCAATCCACTCCTGACTTCTCCCCATCGGATCATCAAGGATGCTTACTCCCTTGCCCCCTCCTTCCAGGCACATGGTTAATATTCGCCTTAAACCCCGCACTCTCGTAGAGCATTGTAGCGAGCAACGCCGCCTTCTGACCTAGAGTGGTAAAATTGTACCTGAGGAAGCTGTCGTTGATGTACCTCGTCGAGGTCCCCGCGCTCGTGCACTCCTCCTTCTGGTAGATCTCGCTCTCCGATGCGTCCCAGCAGGACACGGAGGGCGGGAAGGAGAAGATTATCCGCGCCTCCGTTATGGGTCCGATGAGGACCGTCGTATCGAACCTCTTTGTCCACGAGGGGGAGTCCCACATCGCTGGCTTCCAGGCGCCCGGGTTGAAATGGTGGGCCGAGGTTAGGGAGAGGGGGGGGAGCAGGGGGAGGAGGGAGAGGAAGGCGAGGACAGTTTGGAGCATTTTGGTTTTCTGTTTTGCTTTAGATGTTCTGCGTGGTTTGTAACTAAATAGATATATAGTCGATAGTAAAACATTTGCAAACCTCCACGAGCCAGCACGCTGTTGCTCGAGTGCGATATCCTTTCCAGCGAACAGGAAAGTGGTCTAGCCTTCAATAGTACTAGAAAAGAGGTGGCAGTGGCGGAGGAGGTCCTTTAGGAGGAGGTGGAGTAGCTCCCCAGTCCCTATATATATCCCTCCCATTAGTTTGCTTACATCTGGGGTGCTCATTCACGCACGCATCGCACGAGTCTAGGAGTGAGATTCACCCGGATACTAGGGTTGTTTATTATTGGAGAGGGTCTAGTTTTCATAGCTAAATTTTTAGTCCCCGGATCGGGAAGGGCTTGAAGGTTGTGCTTATATCACGACTATCATACCGATTCTGTGCCGACTTCTACTGTAGATTAGACTGGCAACTTGGTTGCTTGGCGGGATACTGATACCGCTTGTTACCGGATACAGTACTAGTACTAGTGCTCGCACAGGCCTTGCATTTAGCAGGGATCAATTATTGCGATATCTGGAATAGGTCTGGTGGTACTAGTACTACTAGCTACGCTCAATAGGCAACACACCGTAACAACTGGAATAGAGTAGTTTCACCTCAGGACGTCGGAGTTCCCTCTCCTACCGATAGTAAGGTCGGTCGTAGACTATATCTGTCTCAACCGAGTGCTGAAAGAAAGTTTTTCCCTCTGACTCTTCCTCCCCCAACCCAAGGGAGGAACTTCTGGACGTCTCATAGTAGCGTGATTTTCCAATTATTCCACTTTTATTTTTATTTTTTACGGCATTACGCCGGTAACCCAAGTCCCACTTAACTTAGTACAAGCACCGCTTACTCGAGTGCTGTACAGTACTCGCTGGCCTTTGCCAGGAATACCTCAGTGAGGCTAATATTTGGTGAGGACTCCAGCAACATATCGGCTGGCAAAGGTATTCTTGGCAAAGACGAGTGAGTATAGTACTATCAACACTCCAGACCCCGCAACGCCCCCAGCTACCCCAATACCCTTCTTACCGGAATACTATGCAAGCCATTTCCATATCCCACCTTTGACAACTCCATCCCGGAGGAAGAGACTCCGGTTTCACAACCCGGTCCCGGCCCACTCAGCAAAACAAAACCATAACCTCACCGGTCCCAGGTGAGGAGAGGAAGGGGGGTGGATGAATGCACTAACATGAGCATGTTTCGGTTATCCATAACGCAAATGATGTCGGTGTAAAGGATCCAGAGTGGTGAAGGAAAGGTTGAGGGAATATACTGTAGGTCAGGGGTAGGCCTACCGATGGGAAATCACGAGTATGATAATATTGTGATAATTTTGGGGGTATCATACGTCTAGTGACCAGAGCGAGCCGAGGCAGGAACCGACAATCTACAAGTAACAAGGACTAAGTTATGTATGATACTACGGTGCCGGGAGAATGAGTCTATAAGTCAGAGTAATTAGGGTATCCCATAGGCCCTTCTTCTTCGTTCTGGTACGTAGTGATGTTATGGTATATATCGGTACGTTGATTAGTTTAGTGATCCGTGTCAATGTTAGACTAACTACACTACCGTATTCGGACACACTACCCACCACTGCGAAGCATTGCCTGAGAGCGACGATAGCACAAATGTTCAAGATGTATGATACCCTACACCCATACTTTACACAGTGTAAAGTGACAAGATTTCATCAATAGCTTTGACGATGACTTTGGGTTTTTTTTTTACATTCGGCCCAATTGGCAGTTAGACCACAGCCGCAAAAAATCCTCCCCCCGTATATCCCTCGTCCGAAGCTCAAACATCGGATGCCCCAAATGTCAGGATGCCTGAAAGGTAAAACCAGTGCAGTTTAATCGGATGCGCTATCGAGCCACATACACTACACTACCGGAGCTCGCTAGAATATTACCCTAGAGACAAGGGTCGAAAGTATAGTCATGGATTACGAGTGAAGATTTATGAAGTGGGTAGGTTGAACGAGAGTAGAGAAGCTTGAGATTCATTGCATAGGATTCATAACACATCGCCTTCCATCCACCACTACGGTATCGCAGCCACCGCAACCAAACACCGCAAGTATCACTCATAGGACCGACCGCAAACAACGCGAATGCTTGCTTCTGAAATTTTAGACATTACCTCCTTCTTGTCTGCCCATATCCAGTACTTGAATGCCTCATGGCTCCAGCACTGCTACTCTCCCCTCCACCACCACCGCCGCCCCAGCTTGGGCCTCCGTAACCGCCCGACGGCCCACCACTCGACTGGAACCACTGCGGTGCTGTCTGCGTCTGATTCGCCCTCTCTCTGTTCCCCATCAAGTAGGACCCCGCGGCGCCAGCCGCGAGTCCCGACCAGAACCCTGGACGCCATTGCTGTGATGAGGATGACGGGAATGCCGGTTTCGGGGGCGGGCGGGGGTCATACGGGGGTGGGGGATCACCTCCTCCGCCGCCAAACCATCCGCCACCGCCACCAGGTCGCCGTGGCTCCCTGGCTCTCGGTATTGAATTGTTGCGGTTTTTATACACGGAGTACAGGATCCATCCGACGATTCCGAAGAAGAATGTCCAGAAGAGGAAAGTTTCTGCCTCTGCCCGTGCATTGGATGTTTGCTTAGTTGATTGATAGAAAAAGAGGAGAGGGGGGAGGGAAGGATACCTATGCCCTTCGACGGTAATCGTTTGAATACCGACCCACCGTATCCGAACTTTTCGTATCCGTAATCTGTGAGTGCCAGCCGGTACTCTACTCCACAGGAACCTGTGCCGCTTGGTGGTCAGCTCCGGCGAGGGGAGGAGGGGGCGGGGGTAAAGGTATGGAAAGTGAATGGGTAGGTACCTTTGAGGACGTATTGGTCGTCCGCGCTATCATAGCTATATCATGATTAAGTTAAGTATAGTGTCTATGATGAAATCATGTACTGGATACGGGAACATACCCCTCGCATATAACGTCGGTAGAGCCAAGTTTGAACTCTCGCGGTAGATCAGCAGTGCATGACCAGCTCACGTACTCGTCATTGTAATCACTATCCGAAAGTCAATAACCAAAGTGAACCGAATGATCGAGAGGGACCTCAACCCACCTTCCAATATTCTTGCACCTCATAACGTCAACTTCATATTTTCCCTTACCCTCACCACCCACGCATTTTAACTATTCGTGGACACTTTAGCAAGCTCACCAATGAGGATTCCCACAGCTTCCTTACCTGCGGAACTGCTGGGACTCTCCGATTCTTTGTCATCTGGTCGCTTCGCAGCGTTAAGGCGGGAACCTCGGAGAGGAGTATTTTTTGACCGGATTTTAGCTTTGCTGCTGCCGCCGAGGTGGCTAGCAGAAAAATGGTAACGGTGGGGAGCTTCATTTGGGATCTTGGGTTTGTTTGGGAGACGTGTTGGAAACAAGGTGGGATATTGGTGGGTTGGGTTATTATCACGAGCATGAGGCTCAAAGGACACCGTGGCTTATAAGCGCCACATTTTATGACCTGATAAAGTTACCGGCGGTAACGCGATGGTGGGCTGGGAAGATTCAACACATGGAAGGGTTCCACAAATCACGACACGGCTCACAAGCACTGCCCGAATGCAATTTTAGAATGGATTCAATTCGGGAGCGACAGTTTAACTGAAAAATAAAACAAAACAGAAAAGCCTTGAGATCAATAACAAAGGTGAGTTCCACCCCATTTCCAACAATTTCGGTCTCCTAAACATCGAGGGTCAACCATCAGTAAAAGGTCTAAATCGCAGGCGTAGAAGAAGAGCCTCGCAGCTAGTACCTTAGGTTCCCAAGGCTCAATAGACGTTTACCACATTTCCGTAGAAAATCGCGCATATTCCACCAACACCTCCGAAGCAGTTCCGTCGTAATTCTGGAGGTGAGACTGCTGGCGGGACTCCCTCAGACCTGTGTCTGGAGATCCGTCCTCGCGTTGTTTTGCGAGGCAACAAAACCATCATTCTGCGTATCAGTTAGCGCAAATAACTCCAAATCACAGTTAGAAAGTTACCATCGTAGTATTCATCCTCATCCTCGAGTTCATGTAATTGCTCAAAGTTAACCTTGTACCTGAGCAAAGCGCCGATTCCGCCAAATCCCTTTACAAATTGATTGCCTTCGCCGGAGCGATCGGAGACAAACTCCAAGGTAGCACCAAAGTCGTGATATTTTTCAGCCAGCCACTCAAGGAAGGAGGTTTGCTCAACAATCTCCATTTCTTGCCTAGAAGACTTATCCATGAATTTTTGGCGATCCTGCTCTTGAATTTTATTGGTGTGGAGAGTAATAAGGTTACCGTCGGAGCTCTTGAGAATCCAGCGAGTCACATCAAGGTTTTCAAAGACGATAACAGCTATACCCCATGTTAGCAATTCCTTTATCGGCCGGTATGGTGATAAATACTCTCTGCGGCACCCAATTCCATGGCCCTCAGTGTATCATCGATGCCATAGCAAACCTTTCCAGTATCCTGAGCTAGCTCCCCAAAGTACTTGCTGATCAGCTTCTTTTCTTGGACAAACTTCACGTTGCCCAAAGTCTCTTCGGCCAACTCGATAGCCTGAATAAAGCCAAGATCGCCACCGTAGGACACATCGACAATCTTGATAATCTTTGCTTGCAAGCGTGGATCAAAGAGTTCACTCTGGGCAAGGTCGGTCTTGAAGTCGGCAGCTCCAGCAAGGATTAGACCTGAAACGTTGACCTTGTCATTGGTAATAAAGTTTTGCACGGCCGACTCCGCTACCTTGCGGACGTAATTGTGGCGTTTTTCGTCTCTGAGTCGTGAGAAACGCAATGCGGACTGCCCACCACGACCATGCTTCTTGGGAAGGGCAACAGAGAACCCGTGAACGACTTCTCTAGTGTTTCCACTCAAAGTTCCAAACAAAGCACCTTTACCGTCCATCACGATAAAGCCAAACTTAGAGTCAGACTCCAAAAGCTCCGATAGTGCCTCAGTGTGGAATTTGTTATCGCAGAGGTACAAAGAGGTGTTGATTGGCTTGAAGGGCTCAAAGGCAATATTGATTTTACGCTCTTTGCCTTCGTTGGTGATGATTTCGCCACAGTAGAGGACGAGCCCGTTGGGGGGAACCTTGTGGTAGAGCTTGAGACGTTGCTGAGTAGAAGTGATAGCTGAAAGAACCGATAAACGATTGACACGGGATTTGATGTTGGATGCGGTGCCGTACTCATCAGACAACATCTTGCCGACGCGGGAGACCTGATCCTTTGGCGGAATGATTAGGGAAATCATACTGGTTCCGTTACCGCGTGCTTCAGTAAGACTTTTGATCAATTTTTTGATCTAATTCCCAGAAGCTACGTGTCAGCGGGTAAAAATCTGTTGGGTGCAACGATCTTATAGTAGTACCTTCCAGATCTCGATGTTTTTCTCCATGTCGTTTGCTTGGGGCAGAGACATGATGACGATAGGTTGGTTTTTATTTTTATTTTTCTCGCCGTTACCCTGCTCTTAGGTGTTCGTTGGATTAACAAGTGTTTGGGAAACAAAGAGTAGAAGTGAAAAGAGGTGGAGTGCGGGAGGGTGTGGGGGGGTTCAGCAGATGAGGTGTAGGCGCTGAGAACATTGGGTATGGTGTGGCTTGGCGGTCACGGAAGTTAGCCTGGGGGAGTTTAGCTTTCGCCATATAATAATGCTAGTCACGGGTATTTTTTTGGGTACCTGGATCGATTTATCATACCCGTGGGAACGATAAGTACCCGCTGTCTTCAAAAGTATCTGGATGCCTTGGCGCCAAGATTTAGACATTCAAGTGTATCATACAAGACCAGGACTCACTCGAGTACAGTACCAGCTGCGTTCACCTTAAGGCAGCGTAAGAACTGAAGCCAATCAAGAGTTTAGAATATGGTGCTAGTTAACGGTAAGAGCGTTTCTACCGGTATGAGCCTATATCTTCCAAAATATGTGGTTGAAAAGGTTCGAAAATCATTCTTGTGTTGGTTTTTGGTTGATCTCCTGTGCCAGGTAACGTTTATGGAAGATGGTTTGTGGTTCCATCTCACAGCCATTGCAATGTGGGTCCCAATAACTGGTTTGACCAATCGGTTTGCTCATTAGGGTAACTTTTAGTTGATTGATCACATTTGTTGTATTCTGCCAGCCTGGAACTAGGGAAGTATCATGAAGTTCCGGCACTCCTGATAGAGCTCTACGGGGGTATCCATACAGCGCCTAAGTTTTGTATGTTACACTGACCGTGGGCGTTGTGTGAGCCTCAAGTGTTGGCATACAAAACTTAGGCGCTGTACACTACCCCCGTATGGTATGGGAAGATGTGATCTTTTTTTTTGTTGGCTATTTTTTAACTTTAATGGAATAGGTTTAGCCGCCGAAATATCAATTTATCTCTGCTGGACCTATGCTTTTGGGTATGAAAGGGCATAGTTCTGAAACCTGTACTAGTATTTTTGTGTTCTTCGAGTAACCTAAGGAGAAAATTCAACTATCATGTTTGAAGTCGGCTACTTTTGGTGTAGTACACTTATGATACAGGCGGTTTCTGTTGCTAGCCTCGTGCAGGTATCTCTTTTAGAAACCATTCATCTACGCTTACTGGTGCTTTATCGTTACCGGTAGTACAGTAGGGGCTGCTAAAGCATTAATACCCCCCCCCCCCCACTTATTGGGAAGAATCGTACCGATAGTAGGAGAGGAGGAATGGTGATGTGAGGACCTAACCACATCTTGAACTAGGTGACTGGGAGAGTATGGTCCAATCTCACAGCATGAAATACTGCAAAGTTACTAGCTAAGACTGTTAGGAGTACCAGGATCTGATACCTAGAAACCACCCTAAGTAGGATAACCCCATTCAGAATTGGAATCTCTGGTCTCCAACACCCTCCTCTGGCTCCCTTACAAAGCCCGCAAGTCATCATA